>NC_046159.1:130982670-131019546 GCF_011064425.1 Rattus rattus
AAATGCAAATCAAAAACAACCCTGAGATTCCACCTCACACCAGTCAGATACTACTACAAAGCTATACTCAACAAACTGTAAAATCTAGATAGAATGGATGGTTTTCAGACAGATACAAAAGTTAAA
Source organism: Rattus rattus (assembly GCF_011064425.1). Lineage (NCBI taxonomy): Eukaryota > Metazoa > Chordata > Mammalia > Rodentia > Muridae > Rattus > Rattus rattus. Next base: position 130,982,797 of record NC_046159.1, read on the forward strand.
ATCAAAACGCAGGTAAATTTTCTAAACAGGCCCATATCCTATAAGAAATAAGAAAAGTCATTAAAAACCTCCTAACCAAAAAATAAGCCCAGGGCCAATGGATTTAGTTCAGAATTTCACCAGACCTTCAAAGACCTGATAACAATATTCTTCAAACTATTCCATAAAATATAAACAGAAGGAACACTACCTAATTCATTCTATGAAGCCCACGATTATTCTGATACCTAAACGACACTAAGGACCCTATAAAAGAAAATTTCAAGATAATCCACTTATGATGCCAAAAATACTCAGTAAAATGCTTACAAACTGAATCCAAATACACATCAAAACCATCATTCACCATAATCAAGTAGGCTTCATCCCAGGGATGCAAGGTTGGTTCAATATATGAAAATCCATTAACGTAACCCACCATATAAACAAACTCAAAGGAAAAAAAATCATACGATCATCTCCTTAGATGCATTTGACACAATATAACACCCCTTCATGTTAAAAGTATTGGAGAGATCAGGAATTCAAGGCCCATACCTAAATATAATAAAAGCAATTTAATGCAAACCAACAGCCACTATCAAATTAAATGGAGAGATACTTGAAGCCATCCCACTAAAATCTGGGACAAGGATGCCCACTCTCCCCATATCTACTCAATATAGTACTCGAAGGGCTAGCTACAACAAGACAACAAAAAGAGATCAAGGGGATACAAACTGGCAAAGAAGAATTAAAGGCATCACTATTTGCAGATGATATGAGTGTGTGTGTGTGTGTGTGTGTATGTCCCCAAAAATTCTACCAGAGAACTTCTCCAGCTGATAAACAACTTCAGCAAAGTGGCTGTATATACAAGCAACTCAAATAAATCAGTAGCCTTCCTTTATACAAATGATAAACAGACTGGGAAAGAAATTAGAAACAATTCTCTCCACAATATACAGACAATATAAAATATCTTGGTAACTCTAACCAAACAAAGTGAAAGACCTTTATGATAAGAACTTTTAAGTCTCTCAAGAAAAATTGAAAGAAGATCTCAGATAATAGAGATCTCCCATGCTCATGGATTGGCAAAATTAACATAGTAAAAATGGCCATCCTACTAAAGGCAATCTAGAGATTCAAAGTAATCCCGATCAAAATCCCAACACAATTCTTCAAAGACATGGAAAGAACAATTCTCAAATTCATCTGGAAAGGCAAAAAACCCAGAATAGCAAAAACAATTCTTAACAATAAAAGAACAGCTGGGGAAATCACCACCCCTGACCTCAAGCTCTACTACAGAGTAAGAGTGATAAAAACTTCATGGTATTGGTACAGAGACAGACAGGTTGATCAATGGAACAGAACTGAAGACCCAGAAATAAACCACACATTTACACACACTCGATCTTTGACAAAGAAGCCAGAAATATACAATGGGGGGGGGGAGCACATCTTCAATAAATGGTGCTGGTCTAACTGGATGTCTGTATGTAGAAAAATGAAAATAGACCCGTATTTGTCACTATGCACAAAGCTCAAGTCCAAGTGGATCAAGGACCTCAATATAAAACCAGATACACTGAATCTAATAGAAGAGGAAGTAGGAAAGAGCCTTGAACTCATTGGCACAGGCAGAAATTTTCTAAACAGAACTCCAATGGCTCATGCTCTAAGATCAAGAATTGATAAATGGGACCTCGTGAAACTGGAAAGCTTCTGTAAGGCAAAGGAAACAGTCAATAAGACAAATTGGCATCCTACAGATTGAGAAAAATATCTTCACTAACCCTACATCTGATAGAGGGCTAATATCCAAACTATATAAAGAAATCAAGAAGCTTACCACCAAAAAAACCAAACAATCCAATCAAAAAATAAGGTATAGAACTAAACCAAGAATTCACAGTAGAGAAATCTCGAATGGCTGAGAAGCACCTAAAGAAATGTTCAAAGTCCTTGGTCATCAGAGAAATCCAAATCAAACGACCCTGAGATTCCACCTTACACCAGTCAGAATGGCTAAGATCAAAACCTCAGATGATAACACACGTTGGCAAGGATGTGGATAAAGAGAAACAGTCCTCCATTGCTGGTGGGATCACAAACTGGTACAACCACTCTGGAAATCAATTTGGAGGTTCCTCAGAAAATTGGAAATAGACCTACCTAAAGATCCAGAAATACCACTCTTGGGAAAGATGCCCTACCATGCCACAGGGGCACATGTTTTGCTATGTTCATAGTGGCCTTATTTGTGATAGTCAGAAACTGGAAACAACCCAGATGTCCCATAACAGAAGAATGGAGAAAGAAAATGTGGTTCATCTACACAATGGAATACTACTCAGCTATTAAAGAACAAGGACATACTGAGTTTTGTAAGGCAAATGGATGTCATCTAGAAAACCTGACTCAGACCCCCAAAGGACATGCATGGTATGTTCTCACTAATAAGTGGATATTAGCCAAAAAAAAAAGTACAGAATACCCAATACCCAAGATACAGTCTACAGAACTCAAAGGTTCAACAAGCTGAAGGGCCCAAGTGAGGACACCTCAGTTCCACTTGGGAGGAAGAAAAGCAACCACAAGGGGGAAGGGAGAGAGGGACAAAGAGGAAAAGGGGATGGGGTGGGCAGAGGGAACATAATCTGGTATTGGGTGGGGGAAAAAAGGACTGAAGCCCTGAGGCCAGCAGAAAAGATGGAAACAGGGACCTTAGGAGGAAGGGGTTGGGAAGACCCTCTAGAATGTACCAGAGACCTGGGAAGTGAGAGACTCTCAGGACTCAAAGGGGGACCCTAGATAAAAGGCCCTACATTGGAAAGGGAACACTGAATCCACCTCCAGCAGAAAGACAGGACATCAAGTGAGGGATGAGGTTGCTATTCCACAGTCACAGCTCTAACCCACAATTCTTCCTGTATGAAAGAAATCCAGGAATAGAAATGGAGAAGAGCCTGAGGAAAAGAAGGTCCAGTGACAGGCCAAAAGTGGGTTCCAGCTCAAGAGGAGGCCCCAAGGCCTGACAGCATTACTGAAGCTATGGGGCATTCACAAAAAGGGACCTACCATGACTGCTCTTCAAAAGACCCAACAAGCAGCTGAAAGCATATATACGTATCCAACCAGGAACAGACACTGCTGACCCCTCTGGTTGAATTAGGGAAAAGCTGGAGGAAGCTAAGGAGGAGGGCAACCCTGTAAGAGGACCAGCAGTCTCAATTAACCTGGACCCCTGAGATCTCTCAGACACTGGATCACCAACCAAGCAGCATACACCAGCTGAGATGAGGCCTCCAACACATATACAGCAGAGGACTCCCGGGTCTGTGTTCAGTCAGAGAAGATGCACCTAAACCCTCAAGAGACTGGAGGCCCCAGGAAGTGGGGAGGTCTGGTGGGATGGGTGGGGTGGGGACATCCTTGTAGAGACAGGAGGGGGTGGAGTGGTTTGGGAGTGGGGTGGGATATGGAACAGTGGAACCCTCAGAGGGTAGACCGGGAGGGGAATAGAATCTGGAGTGTGTGTGGATGGATGGATGGATGGATGGATGGATGGATGGATGGATGGATGGATGGATGGATGGATGGATGGATGGGTGGGTGGGTGGGTGGGTGGGATGGATGGATGGATGGATGGATGGATGGATGGATGGATGGATGGATGGAAAAAAGAATATAAAATGGATCCATAATTTTCACCCTAGACAAAACTCAACTAGAACAAAACCTCAACAAAAAACAGTTACACTGAATCTAACAGAAGAAAAAGTGAAGAATATCCTTGAACATATTGGTACAAGAAAAGACTTTCTAAACAGAACACCTATAATCCAGGCCTTAAGACCAACAATTAATAAGTGAGACCTTATGAAACTGAAAAGCTTCTGTAAGGCAAAGAACACAATCAGATAACACAGCAGCCTATGGAAGGGATTCTTTTACCAACTCTATAGCCAATAGAGGGCTGACATTGAAAGTATATAAAGTACTCAAGAAAAGACATTTTTTTTTAAATCCAATTTTAAATTAGGGTGTGATTTAAGCAGGGAATTCTCAACAGAGAAATCTCAAATGGCTGAGAAACACTTCAAGAAAGGTTCAACATCATTAGCCTTAAGGCAAAAGCAAATTAAAATTACTTTGATATTCCGTATTATACCTTTCAGAATGGCTAAGATCAGTAACACAAGTGTCAGCTCATGCTGGTGAGAATGTGGAGCAAAGGGAACCCTCCATCAATGCTGATGGGAGTGAAAACTAGTACAACCACTATGGAAGTTAATATAGCAGTTCCTCAGAAAGTTGTGAATCAACTGGCCAATGTACTTCGAGACCCAGCTATACCACTCTTGGGCAAATACCAAAAAGGATGCTCCATCCTATCACAAGGGTACTTGTTTAAAACTGCTTTACTCATAATAGCTAAAAACTGGAAACAACCTAAATGTCCCTCAACAGAAGAACGGGTGAAGAAACTGTGGCACATTTATACAATAAAGTATTACTCCACCATAAAAAAAAATCACCTATAAGGTGTTGAAGTTTGGTCTTCTGCTATATATGGCCAACAAGAATTGGTTGCCCCAGAGATAAGACAGTTCACATGTAGACCCAAGTGACGTTATGCGACCTTGCCCCCCAAGTTATTTCTGATTGGTAAATTAAGATGCTGATAGCCAATAGCTGGACAGAAGAGACATAGGCAGGGTTTAGGATTCCCAAGTTTGGGGTCAGAGAAGAATGAAGAGGGAGGAAGGTGAAGGAGTAGGAGGAAGATATCATGGGTTAGGAGTCAAAGCATGGACCTGGCCAATTAGTGTTAAGAGCAGTCCAGATGAAACATAGTAATAACTCGAGGTTACTGATTACAAAAGATTCTAAAAGCATAGAGGTTAGATATATGATGAGTTGTAATGCTCAGAGTGGGATTAAATGTTTTCTGCAATAATAATGAGACATTAGCCATTAAGTAAATGACCAAAGCTACAGTCCATAAAACCAGAGAAGTTAGGTAAAGAGGAGCAGTTTGGAGAGAATGCAGGGACCTCCCTAGGCAGAGGAAATAGAATAGATTTTACAGGCAGACTGGAGGTGGGTTGGTGGGGGTAGGAATAAAGAATCAGATGGGAGAGGGAGATGGGTTGGAGGGAGAGAGTTGAGGAAACACAGCTGGAATTGGCGAGCATTAGGAGGTGGTATGGAAAACTAGTACAGTGGGATCTTCCTGGAATCTATGAGGGGGTGGTCCTAATGAAGACTCCTAGTTATAGGGAAATACTGAGTCTTTTTTTTTTAATTGGGTATTTCTTATATACATTTCGAGTGTTATTCCCTTTCCCGGTTTCCGGGCAAACATCCCCCCCCCCCCCCTTCCTTATGGGTGTTCCCCTCCCAACCCCCCCCCATTGCCCCCCTCCCCCAACAGTCTAGTTCACTGGGGGTTCAGTCTTAGCAGGACCCAGGGCTTCCCCTTCCACTGGTGCTCTTACTAGGATATTCATTGCTACCTATGAGGTCAGAGTCCAGGGTCAGTCCATGTATAGTCTTTAGGTAGTGGCTTAGTCCCTGGAAGCTCTGGTTGCTTAGCATTGTTGTACATATGGGGTCTTGAGGCCCCTTCAAGCTCTTCAGTTCTTTCTCTGATTCCTTCAACAGGGTCCTATTCTCCAGTTCAGTGGTTTTGCTGCTGGCATTCGCCTCTGTATTTGCTGTATTCTGGATATGTCTCTCAGGGAAATTTACATCCAGCTCCTGTCGGCCTGCCTTCTTTGCTTCATCCATCTTGTCTAATTGGGTGGCTGTATATGTATGGGCCACATGTGGGGCAGGCTCTGAATGGGTGTTCCTTCTGTGTCTGTTTTAATCTTTGCCTGCCAAAGGTATTCTTGTTCCCCCTTTTAAAAAAGGGTAAACATTCACATTTTTTGATCATGTCTTGAGTTTCATTTGTTCTAGGCATCTAGGGTAATTCAAGCATTTGGGCTAATATCCACTTATCAATGAGTGCATACCATGTATGTCTTTCTGTGATTGGGTTAGCTCACTCAGGATGATATTTTTCCAGTTCAACCATTTGCCCTACTGAATTTCATAAAATCGTTGTTTTTGATAGCTGAGTAATATTCCATTGTGTAGATGTACCACATTTTCTGTATCATTCCTCTGTTGAAGGGCATCTGGGTTCTTTCCAGCTTCTGGCTATTATAAATAAGGCTGCGATGAACATAGTGGAGCATGTGTCTTTTTTATATGTTGGGGCATCTTTTGGGTATATGCCCAAGAGAGGTATAGCTGGATCCTCAGGCAGTTCAATGTCCAATTTTCTGAGGAACCTCCAGACTGATTTCTAGAATGGTTGTACCAGTCTGCAATCCCACCAACAATGGAGGAGTGTTCCTCTTTCTCCACATCCTCGCCAGCATCTGCTTAACTGGCCATTCCTTATAGCAAGGCAAGGCTTCCAGTGGTAGGACAAGGTTGCAGTCAACTGAGTTGTTGGCCAAGGAGGTCCCATAGAGATACCCAAATAAGCCAGGCTGTTGCTAAGACAAAATGTTGAAAATTGACAGCAAGCCCCCAATGCTGAAGACAACATTCACGCAACTCATCTAACATGGAGAAGTTGAGAGGAGCCCTACATAGATCCTTCACCCCCAGGTTCTAGTGTCTTTAACATAGAAAGGTACTCTGCAGGCTACCAAAAGAGAAACATAAACCCCAACCCAGCCACAAAACCTTTGACGTACAATCTGCCCTGCCTGCAAAATATGCTAGGGCAATAGTTGCACAGAACTTTGGGGAGTAGCCAACCAATGTCTGGTTTTACTTAAGGTTCACTCCAAGAGACAGAACCCATACCCAACACTGCCTGATGACCAAGAACTACTAACTAGCTCAAAGGCTTAAGGTAAAAACCAACGCTGCTGGTCTTTTAAAACAAACAGTAATTCCTAGTGACATTCCGCTATGCCCCTCCCAGTGCCTTACACAGTAACTCACAGACAGGCTTCCTTCAGCAGCAGATGGGGACAGATGCAGAGACCCACAGAAAGGCATTATGTGGAGAATAAATTGGAGGTCTCCAAATCTCTCCCCGCAGAACTCATTGAATCTCATGGAAGAAGAGGGAGAACATGTAACAGTCTTAGGGAAGGGGGAATGCAAAGATGGCTCAGTGGTTAAGAGCACTGACTGCTCTCCCAGAGGTCCTGAGTTCAATTCCCAGCAACCACTGGGATGGTGGTTCACAACCATCTGAAATGGGATCTGATGCCTTCATCTGGCGCAGCTAAAAACAGTTACAGTGTACTCGTATACATTAATAGATAATTTTTAAAAAGAGTCTGAGGGGATAAAGAGCATGAGAAGAAAAATGTCCTCTGAATATCTGGATATGAGTTCACATACTGAAGCGGCAAGCATAGGGCCTACAGGAGTCTGTACCAAGTCCTCTCTGTACATACTATAGCTATTAGTCTTTTTTTTAAAATGGGCCTCCTGACTGTGAGAACGAGTGGATCTCTGATTCTTGCTTTTGGGACTCTTTTCCTACTGTTAGGTTATGTCCAACTTTGATATGATAGTTTTTGCTTATATTTTGTTTTGTCAAAGATTATAATCCATTAAATTGGAAAATTTTAGAGAAATGGATTAATTTCTAGATGAATATGACCTACTGAGGTTAAACCAAGATGAAGTAAATAACTGAAACATATCCATAAAATAAGATAAAAGCAATTCAAAATCTCCCAAGAATACCCAAGGAAAAAATGGATCTTTTGGGAAATATGCATAGAATTCTAGCAGATTTCAAAACAAACTATAAAAGGGAGGAAAACTGCCAAACTCTTTACAAAGTCAATACTGTGATATCAAAACCAAATAAAGTCCGCACAACATAAAAGGAGAATTACAGGCCAGTTGTTGGTCATGATGAATACATACCTAAAAAGTCTAAATAAAATACTGACAATGGGCATATAATCCAGTTGTGGACTTTCTGAAAAGACCCTGGTGCCCAGGAAATAGGGCACATATTCAGCAAGTGGAAGTTCATGACATTAAAAAGCTTCCGTACTATTAAAAAATCCTTAATCAGCTGAAGAGTCCTCCCACAGAATAGGAAAAAATCACGCCAGCTACACATCTGACATAGGGTTAGTGTGAATACAAAAATAACTCAAAAAACTAAACACTATGGACACAATTTAAAATTAAGGTAAAGGACTGAATAGAGCTTTCTTCAAAAATAAAGACATAAATGGCTAAGAAATAATTTAAAGTGTTCATCATTCTTAGCCATGAAGGAAATGCAAATTAAAATTACTTTTTGAGACTTTATCTCAGAATGGTCAAGACCAACAAATGAAAACAGACGCTAACAAGAATTTGGGGTAAGGGGAAATGTCATGCACTTTTGGTGGTACTGCAAACTGATAAAGCCACTGTGCAAATCAGTGTTAAGTTTTTCAAAATAATAGAGCTAGGCTTAGTGTATAATCCAGCTATCATACACCCAAAGGATTCTACATCCTACTACAAAAGTAAAGTATCTTTTATGTTCATTGCTCCTCAGATCTCTATTAACTGATGGATAATGAAAACTTGGTACCTATAACATCAAATTATGCAAATTGCAGGTAAATTGATAGAATTGGAAAACATTATATTGAATGAAGTAACCAAATATACAAAAATAAATGTTGTGCACTCTAATTCTTATGTGGCTCTTACCATCATGACTAACTTGGATGTCTTATAGAAGCCAGGAAACTGCAGATAGTATCTGTGGAATGCTGGGTCGTAAATGGAACATAAATTGAGTATTACACCCTCTCCCTTCAAGGTCCAGGGATCATTACAAAAGAGGGGGTAATGATGGCTGTAAAAGTTAAATGTCAAGGAAGACCAAGGCTAAACAGTTGTCTTTTGGAAATAATGGGACCAGTGCACTCATGATTCAGACAGATCTCTTTAAACATTGAAAATTTTCTCAAACTGTTGGCCCTATAAGTACAAGGAACATGTTTTAACTTATTTTTATGTTGTTAGAACTGGATACAAAACAGATGCCAATTATCTGTTGCTAGTAAAAATATCAGCCTTTACCACAACCAACTAGCATACACCAATAGAGAACTCACACTATAATGACTAATTCCATTAAGTCTAAAGAGTAACTCCTTCCATAACAATGCCAACTTGGGCAAAACTGCAAAGAATATGAATGATTTTCAGGCATAACCAAAACATGTCTTTTATTTTTTATGACCCGAGTCCAAAGATGCAATCCAACTAGTTCCAGAACATTTACACACATTTTTGTCTACTAAGCAAACAGAACAAAGTTTTTAAAGGGACATATACAGCAACAACAAAGGACTAATCTGTCAGTCAAGGGTTGGCTTCCCCATTTCTTGCCTTTTCTTTATATCTATCCAAACTCTCCATCTTTGATTCATCTTCTTTGTTATGCTGAGTATATTCAATCTCTTTTTCTGTGTTTGGAATTGTTTTCCCCTTTGGAAGCAAGAAACATTCCGCATTCAAAACTTGTTCAGCAGTCATTGAACTTCTAAAGTATATCAAGCTACAGAGGAGGGACTTGACATTATCATCCTGCAAGAAAAAAGAAACATTTAATAAATAATCAGAGCCAAGGCTGCACATAGAACCCCTGTCTCAAATAAATAAATAAATAAATAAATAAATAAATAAATAAATAAATATAAAAAAATAATCAAAATCAAAACTAATGACAGAAAGAACAAATCTATAATGACAGAATCCAATTTAAAAACAAAAACACCCCTTTTAGTTACTGGCATAGGCTAACCTCAGTTTTCTATCTAGATGTTTAGATTCTTTTTTTTTTTTTATCGTGTCAAAGGAAGGAGAGGAAGAGAGGAGAGAGGAAGAGAAGAAGGAGGAGAGGAGAGAGAGAGAGAGTGGAAAAGCGGAAGGAAGAGTGAGAGTGAGGAAGAAGAGTGAGAGTAGATGTTTAGATTCTTTCCAAGTTTATCTACATTTCACTGGAAAGAGATATCACCAGTAATAAGAAAACAGAATTTACTTACCAGGGGAAATACAAAAGCAAAGAGAATCATAGCTACAATAAAATGAGTGAAGTATGAAAAAAACTTGCTCCTTTTATGGGATAGTGGTCAGAGTTTCACATGAAACTTCCACACCACTACTACCCAGCATTGTAAGGGAGACTCCAACAACTTAGGCGGGGAAAACAGACAAAAATAAAACAAAAAAATTGAAAGGTGAAGATATAAAACCATCATTATTTGCAAATGATACAGAGGTATGTTAAAGCATTAAGAAGCCCACTAAAAGTTATTAGAACTAATAACTAAGAATAATTAAACTAGAAAGATGGCTCAGGAATTAAGAGCACTGCCTGTTCCTCTAGAGGTCCTAAGTTCAATTCCCAGCAACCACATGGTGGTTTACAACCATCTGTAATGGGGATCTGATGTCCTCTTCTGGTGTGTCTAAGACAGCTACAGTGTACTCACATTCATAAAATAAATAAATTAAAACAAAGAATAATTAAACAAAAGAGTTTCAAACCATAAGATATAGTTGAACCATATACTTTGAACCATAAGATATAGTTGAAAGAAATCAAATTTCTAAGTAAATGGGGAAATCATCAGTTTCGTGGATCAGCAAATAACAAGAATAAGAAGCCACAGAGTGAAAACAAGCCTTACTAGATTAACTGACATCTTTGTAGATGCAGACAAGCTACCTCTGAAATTTATAGATCAGAATAATAATTATGACCATTTTTAAAAGAGCATATAACTCATATCTATTAACAGTGATATCAAGACAACATGACACTGGCATAGGAATAGACACAGATTGTCCTTGACTTCTGATGCTTGGACTTACATTTTTTACTTTACTATGATATAAAACCAAAAGCACTTTTCTAAGATTATACTTCAAATTTTAAATTTTGATACTTCCAATATTAGCAATATGTAGTATAATACTCTCATTGATGCTGGAAATCCTCAGTGATGTGCACTCACTTGATCACCAAGATAATCTAGCAATTTTCTGAAGTGTACTGTGTGCTAAACTGTAAATCCTGCAGGTAATATGGACTATATGCATTTTAAACTTAAAATATGGCCATAATCCTAGCATAATAAGAGGAACATCTGTAACACAGCAAAAGAGAATTCAGTCTAGAAAGAAACCCACACAAGTTGTCATCTACTGATTTTGACAAGAATGACATGACCCTCTAATGATTATAAAATGGTCCTTTCCACAAATAGTGCTGGGACAGACAGCCACATGCAAAAGACCAAGGCTAGAATATTACCTCTTAAAATATACAACAATTTAATTCAGAATAGACAAAAGATCTAAATAAAAAAACTTAAATTATACAACTGTAAGAAGAAAATATAGAGGTAAATCTTTCCAAGTTTAGACTTAATAAAAACTCTTGAAAATATTTCCTTAAGTACAAGCAACAATGGACGGTGTGAATTGAAAATTATACTTTTGCTTCAAATAACATTATCAAGAAAATGAATACAGAATGAGGTAAACTATTTGCAAACCACGTGTCCAATATATTACTTGTTTAGAATATAGAAGCAACCATTAAAATTCAAAAATCAAAGGGCAACACAATTTTTAAACTATAAAAACCAGTAAGAGTCTGCACAGGCATTTCTCTGAAGAAGACACCACAAATTTAAACGAAGACTGTGAATGAGACAGTGTTCCCATTATGGTGGCTAGAATCAAAAAGTCTTATAACCAGTGTTACTGCAGTGAAACTGAGCTCTCACATACGCCACTACAAATGTAAGATAACTTCTTGGGATCTAGTGAGTCTTCAAAGTACTAAATAAACAGCTGCCACATGGCCCATTAATCCTACCACTAGGTATATACCCAAAAGAAGGGAAATATGCCTGCTCAACTGTCTGTATACAAATGTTTATATCATTCTCCATAGTAACCGAAATGTCCATAAATAGGTATAATAAATTGTAATAAATCTATCACTCTAATATTACCTAGCCATGAAAGGGATGAAATACTAATACTAGAATTTGCATGAAGCTTGAAGCATACAAAGTATGAAAGCAAAGCATACTATACCTATATGATCCCATTCATATGAATTCCCATAATAGCAAATTATAAAGAAACAGAAAACATATAAGTAGTTAATTAGAATTAAGGTAAAGAAATACAGATACTGAGAGATGGCAGGTGCAATGAGATGAGTCTGTAGTGTTGGTTGGACACATATAATTATACTAAGAACCACTAAGTCAACACTTAAGGTGGATAAACTATAAAGTTGGTTATCTTTGTATTTTTAAATTATTTAATGCTTTACAGAAAGGCATGCTATATATCACTAAACTTTAAGATCCATTAAATTTTGAAGAAAATTAAATATCAAGCTATGAATGAACCATGATTTAAAAAAAAAAAAAAGGCTCCAACAGAAAAAAATGCCTCACGAACCTTTCCTTCCTTAAATTGCTTCTTGGCATGTATTTGATCATAACAATGAAAAAAGTAACACATACACAAAAAAAATGTAATTACTCAAGAAAAAGATCCTGGCAAGATTACACTGTTAATTTCACTTCCAATGTTTCAATCCTTGTACCAAGTACCCTAATACCCTAAAACACTAGTACCTAGTTCAACAATTCCTGGTCCCAGACAAGTACTCAAAATAAGTTGTCTTAATGTGGTCTGGGCCCTCCCACATCAATTATTAATCATGAAAATGCCCAATAAGTACTCAGTTGTCTGAAAACATGTTAATGGCAAAGCTATATCAACAACATACATGAATTTCTAAGAAAAGATCTACATCTTAGACACTTACAAAAATAAAACATTTATTTAAAAACAAAATAACCTTAGAACATATAGTAAACACTGTATTTCCTTATTACATAGACAATCTGTTAATTATCTGGCAGTGGCACAAGTAGAGTGCTTCTATTTTCTTCTATGCTTCTTTATTTCTAATGCAAGTTTGAATTTTTATAAAAATTAGAGAACATTTTCAAAGACTTGTAAATTTATATTACTACATATTCCAAATGAGTAAATAGCCAAAGGAAACTCACCAAATGAAACTGATCTACTTTTGGAATTCCATCTTCATTTGTCTCAAACTCTTGATTTTGAACAGAAAGCTGCAAAAGAACACAAAAGTGAATAGGCTTCAAAAGTATCTAAATCAGTGGTTCTCAACCTATAGGAGTCTCATATCAGATGTTTATATGTATGATTCATAACAGTAGTAAAATTATAGTAATGAAGTAGCAATGAAATAATTTTACAGTTGGGGGTCACTACAACATGAGGTACTAAAGTGCCACAGCACTAGGGAGGTTTAATTACTAATCCTAGAGAGTCTAATCTGAACCATTTTCACAAATAATCAACCCATAGCCCACTGGCTGCGTGTATGTTGGAATAAACAGGAATGAAACGCAGCACTTTGTAAAGTGCAACATCAGACCACAATGCCCAAAGACTGGATACCTCTAGATTCTGGTGAATAGAGAGAAGCTCATAATAAAGCATATTTCTCAAGCAGGATAAAAGCTCTTAGTAAAAACTGCTTGCACAAATAAGCAAATAGCTTCTGAAGCACCTACAGTGATAATTGGTTGATAGGCACACCATAAATACGCACTGTATACTTCCTCACATTCTAAGAAAATGTAATAGGAGCTAGAGAGCTGGTTCAGTGGTTAAACATACTTACTGTTCTTACGAGGGACCTGGGTTCTACTCTCAGGATCTACATAGTGTGCACACCATGAATAATTACAGTTCCAGGAAATCTAATGCCCTCTTCTGACTTCTGCAGAACCAGACACACACACTGTGTACATACATGCATGCATGCAAAACGCTCACTTGAAATAAAGTGAATAAATCTATTTTTTAAAAAAGAAAATATTCTGAAATTTAGTAATCTGTATTATGTTGGATTAACCTATTCTCAAAATTTAAATACCAAGAAAATAAATTCAGTAAGTTTCCTTCCATTCTAACACTTACCTTCTGTTCCTGAAATATAAGACAAACTTTAAGAAACTATTTCTCCTGGTTAGTTCTATGTTAACTTAGTACAAAATAGAGTCATCTGGAAAGAGGGACTCTCAATTGAGAAAATAGCTCCAAAAAAATTGACTTAGGCAAATCTGTTGGGCATTTTCATGATTAATAATTGATGTGGGAGGGCCCAGACCACATTAAGTAGTATCAACAGTGCAGGTGGGCCTAAGTAAAGAGACTGGTTATGCCATGAGGAGCAAGCCAGTATGCAGCACTCCTCCATGGTTTCTGCTTCAGTTCCTTCCTCTGGGCCCCTGCCTTGACTTATGATGATGATTCTGATATGGAAGTGTAACAAAATAAACTTTTTCCACCCCAAGTTTCTGTAATGCTGTTTTATCACATCAATAGAAAGCTAACTAAGATACTATTAAATATACCAAATATCTTACATTCACAAAGGTATTCTGACTCCTATATATATCACCCATCCGTAACAACCATAAATCAATGATTGCTCTTCTCCTATACATAAATCCATATTCCATACTTATTACTATTTTGGTGGGAAGAAATACAAGTACACAAGAGAGAGAGGGGGAAGAGGGAGGGAGGAAGGGCGAGAGAGAGAGAGAGAGAGAGAGAGAGAGAGAGAGAGAGAGAGAAAGAAACACAAGTACACAACAGTGTGTGTGTACCCATGTGTGCACGCACGTATGCAGAGAGGTCGACTTCAGTTATCCTTCCTTGGAAATTATATTCATTGTTTTTCTATTGCTATGATAAAATTCCATGACCAGGAAAACTTATGAAACAAACTATTTAATTTGGAGTTCATGATTCCACAAGGTTAGAGTCTGTAATCATCATGGCAGTGAGCATGGTAGCTGACAGGCAGGTGTGGCACTAAAGCAGTAGCTGTACACTCAGATCTCCATACATAAACAAATCCTGAGTGAGGTAACCCAATCACAGAAAAGCACACTAGGTATGCACTCATTAATAAGTGGGTATAAGCCCAAAAGCTCGAATTACCCAAGGTGCAATCCACAGACCACAGGATGCTCAACAGAAGGATGACCAAATTGTGGAAGCTCCCACCCCTTCTTAAAAGGGGGAACAAAAATATCCATAGGAGAGGATATGGAGCAAAGTTTAGAGCAGTGACTTTTGGAACGACCATTCAGAGCCTGACACACATGTGGCCCATATATATACAGTCACCAAAACTAGATAAGATTGATGAAGCTTAAAAACTGCATGCTGAAAGGGACCGGATATAGATCTCTCCTGAGAGACACATCCAGAGCATGTCCAATACAGAGGTCAATGCTAGCAGCAAACCACTGAACTGAGAACAGAACCCCCTTTGCGGGAATTAGAGGAAGGATTGAAAGAGCTGAAGGGGCTTGCAAACCCCTAAGAACAACAATGCCAACCAACCAGAGCTTCCATTGACTAAACCACTACTGAAGACTGTACATGGACTGACCCAGGGCTCCAACTGCATATGTAGCAGAGAATAGCCTTGTTGGTGCACCAGTGGAAGGGGAAGTCCTTGGTCCTGACAAGGTTGGACCCCCAGTGCAGGGGAATGTCGGAGGGGGGCAGGCAGTAAGGGTGGGTGGGTGGGTGGGTGGAGGGAAAACCCATATGAGGGAGGAAGAGGGGAAGGGAACTTATGGACAGGAAACCGGGAAAGGGAATAACATTTGAAATGTAAATAAAGAAATAATATATCTTATTAAAAAAGTTTTTTAAAAGATGTAAGACCCTGGGAATGGTGAAGTCTTCAGAAACCTCAAAGCCTGCCCACAGTGACACACTTCCTCCAACAATACCGCGCTTCCTTGTCCTTCCCAAATACTCCCTCCAACTAGGGTGAAAGAATACAAACAAATAAGCCTATGAGGGTCTTTCTCATTCAAACCACAAAAGTCATCAACTACCCTGTGCTTTGAAACAGAGTCTCTCCTTATGCTGAAACTCCCAGATTAGGCTAGCCTGGCTGGCCAGTGAGCCTCAGGGATCCATCTGTCTCCACCTTCCTAATATTAGAATTACAGGTCACACAAAACACTTGGCTTTTTCATGAGTTCTGGAGATTGAACTCAGAACCTCATGCTTGCATAGCAAGCACTTTACCAACTGATCTATCTTTCCAGCACACATGTTTAATTTCACATATAAGTATTTTACTACAAAAAATGAGAGATACTACTGTTCAGTGGCTTCATGGCCCCAGAAGCACCCTGCCCCCTATAAATAAACTATGCTGTCAGGAAACCCAAAGAAGGCATATGCTACAAGACAATAAGCTAAGAAGAAACTATGGTACTTGCTACACTGTAAGTAGCAAGGCAGAAACCTGGACAGAAACAGAGTATCTGCAGAATATCAACATGCACATGCTCAGTGTTCAGAAGGACAACCCAGGAGTGTGCCAGCAGTAAACTGGACTCCAAAAAGCTAACAGAAACAAAATTACAATCTGTGACCTGACAAAGGATTGATCACTGGTGGAATTAGTATCTGTGACCTTAACTCCTCTCCCTTGATTCTTTTTTGTTTAATAATTTCTATCTTATTTTCCTTTGGAATGGAATGGCTATAACCTAGCTAAACAGTCTTTTTTTTTTTTTCTCCATCTTTATTAACTTGGGTATTTCTTATTTACATTTCGACTGTTTTTCTGTTTCCCGGTTTCCGGGCCAACATCCCCCCTAATCCCTCCACCTTCCCTTCTATATGGGTATTTCCCTCCCCATCCTCCCCCCATTACCACCCTCCCCTCAACAATCACGTTCACTGGGGGTTCAGTCTTGGCAGGACCAAGGGCTTCCCCTTCCACTTGTGCTCTTACTAGACTATTCATTGCTACCTGTGCAGTTGGAGCCCAGGGTCAGTCCATGTATAGTCTTTGGGTAGTGGCTTAGTCCCTGGAAGCTCTGGTTGCTTGGCATTGTTGTTCATATGGGGTCTCGAGCCCTTCAGCTCTTTCAGTCCTTTCTCTGATTCCTTCAACGGGGTCCCGTTCTCAGTACAGTGGTTTGCTGCTGGCATTCGCCTCTGTATTTGCTGTATTCTGGATGTGTCTCTCAGGAGAGATCTACATCCGGTTCCGGTCGGCCTGCACTTCTTTGCTTCATCCATCTTATCTAGTTTGGTGGCTGTATATGTATGGGCCACATGTGGGGCAGGCTCTGAATGGGTGCTCCTTCTGCCTCTGTTCTAAACTTTGCCTCCCTATTCCCTCCCAAGGGTATTCTTGTTCCCCTTTTAAAGGAGTGAAGCATTCACATTTTGGTCATCCTTCTTGAGTTTCATGTGTTCTGTGCATCTAGGGTAATTGAGCATTTGGGCTAATAGCCACTTATCAATGAGTGCATACCATGTGTGTTTTTTTCTGTGATTGGGTTACCTCACTCAGGATGATATTTTCCAGTTCCATCCATTTGCCTATGAATTTCATAAAGTCATTGTTTTTGATAGTTGAGTAGTATTCCGTTGTGTAGATGTACCACATTTTCTGTATCCATTCCTCTGTTGAAGGGCATCTGGGTTCTTTCCAGCTTCTGGCTATTATAAATAAGGCTGCTATGAACATACTGGAGCACATGTCTTTTTTATATGTTGGGGCATCTTTTGGGTATATGCCCAAGAGAGCTATAGCTGGGTCCTCAGGTAGTTCAATATCCAATTTTCTGAAGAACATCCAGACTGATTTCCAGAATGGTTGTACCAGTCTGCAATCCCACCAAAAATGGAGGAGTGTTCCTCTTTCTCCACATCCTCGCCAGCATCTGCTGTCACCTGAGTTTTTGATCTTAGCCATTCTGACTGATGTGAGGTGGAATCTCAGGATTGTTTTGAATTGCATTACCCTGATGACTAAAGATGTTGAACATTTCTTTAGGTGTTTCTCAGCCATTCGGCATTCATCAGTTGTGAATTCCTTGTTTAACTCTGACCCCCATTTTTTTTGATAGGGTTATTTGGCTCCCTGCAGTCTAACTTCTTGAGTTCTTTGTATATTTTGGATATTAGCCCTCTATCAGCTGTAGGATTAGTAAAGATCTTTTCCCAATCTGTTGGTTGCCGTTTTGTCCTAACCACAGTGTCCTTTGCCTTACAGAAGCTTTGCATTTTTATGAGATCCCATTTGGCGATTCTTGATCTTAGAGCATAAGCCATTGGTGTTTTGTTCAGGAAATTTGTCAGTGTCCATGTGCTCGAGGTTCTTCCCCACATTTTCTTCTATTAGTTTGAGTGTATCTGGTTTGATGTGGAGGTTCTTGATCCACTTGGACTTAAGCTTTGTACAGGGTGATAAGAATGGATCAATCTGCATTCTTCTACATGCTGACCTCCATTTGAACCAGCACCATTTGCTGAAAATGCTATCTTTTTTCCATTGGATGGTTTTGGCTCCCTTGTCAAAAATCAAGTGACCATAGGTGTGTGGGTTCATTTCTGGGTCTCAATTCTATTCAGTTTTTATCACTATTGCTCTGTAATACTGCTTAAGTTCAGGGATAGTGATTCCCCCTGAAGTCCTTTTATTGTTGAAGATAGTTTTAGCTATCCTGGGTTTTTTGTTATTCCAGATGAATTTGCAAATTGTTCTGTCCAACTCTATGAAGAATTGGGTTGGAATTTTGATGGGGATTGAATTGAATCTGTAGATCGATTTTGGTAAAATGGCCATTTTTACTCTATTAATCCTGCCAATCCATGAGCATGGGAGATCTTTCCATCTTCTGAGATCTTCTTCAATTTGTTTCTTGAGAGGCTTAAAGTTCTTATCATACAGATCTTTCACTTGCTTGGTTAAAGTCACACCAAGGTATTTTATATTATTTGGGACTATTATGAAGGATGTCGTTTCCCTAATTTCTTTCTTGGCTTGTTTCTCTTTTGTGTAGAGGAAGGCTACTGATTTATTTGAGTTAATTTTATACCCAGCAACTTTCCTGAAGGTGTTTATCAGGTTTAGTAGTTCTCTGGTGGAACTTTTGGGATCACTTAAGTATACTATCATATCATCTGCAAATAGTGATATTTTGATTTCTTTCTTTCCAATCTATATCCCATTGATCTCCTTTTGTTGTCTGACTGCTCTGGCTAGGACTTCGAGAACTATATTGAATTAGGAGGGAGACAGTGGGCAGCCTTGTCTAGTCCCTGATTTTAGTGGGATTGCTTCAAGTTTCTCTCCATTTAGTTTAATATTAGCTACTGGTTTGCTGTATGTGGCTTTTGCTATGTTTAGGTATGGGCCTTGAATTCCTATTCTTTCCAGGACTTTTATCATGAAGGGATGTTGAATTTTGTCAAATGCTTTCTTAATATCTAATGAAATGATCATGTGGTTTTTATCTTTCAGTTTGTTTATATGGTGGATTACGTTGATGGTTTTCCATATATTAAACCATTCCTGCATGCCTGGGATGAAGCCTACTTGATCATGATGGATGATTGTTTTGATGTGTTCTTGGATCCGGTTTGCAAGAATTTTTATCTTTGCGTCGATACTCATAGGGAAATTGATCTGAAGTTCTCTTTCTTTGTTGGGTCTTTGTGTGGTTTAGGTATAAGAGTAATTGTGGCTTCATAGAAAGAATTCGGTAGCGCTCTATCTGTTTCAATCTTGTGGAATAGTTTGGATAGTATTGGTATGAGGTCTTCTATGAAGGTCTGATAGAATCCTCCACTGAACCCATCTGGACCTGGGCTCTCTTTGGTTGGGAGACTTTTAATGACTGCTTCTATTTCTTTAGGAGTTATGGGGTTGTTTAAATTATTTATTTGTTCTTGATTTAACTTCGGTAACTGGTATCTATCTAGGAAATTGTCCATTTCTTCCACATTTTCATGTTTTGTTGAATATAGGCTGTTGTAGTAGGACCTGATGATTTTTTGAATTTCCTCTGGCTCTGTTGTTATGTCTCCCTTTTCATTTCCGATTTTGTTAATTCGGACACACTCTCTGTGTCCTCTGGTTAGTCTGGCTAAGGGTTTATCTATCTTGTTGATTTTTTTCAAAGAACCAACTTTTGGTTCTGTTGATTCTTTGTATAGTACTTTTTGTTTCTACTTGGTTGATTACAGCTCTGAGTTTATTTCCTGCCTTCTACTCCTCCTGGGTGTATTTGCTTCTTTTTGTTCTAGAGCTTTTAGGTGTGCTGTCAAGCTGCTGACATATGCTCTCTCCTGTTTCTTCCTGCAGGCACTATGAGTTTTCTTCTTAGCACAGCTTTCATTGTGTCCCATAAGTTTAGGTATGTTGTACCTTCATTTTCATTAAATTCTAAAAAGTTTTTAATTTCTTTCTTTATTTCTTCCTTGACCAGGTTATCATTGAGTAAAGCATTGTTCAACTTCCATATATATGTGGGCGTTCTTCCCTTATTTTTGTTGAAGATCAGTAGGACGCTTGGGATTATTTCTATCTTTCTGTATCTATTGAGGCCTGTCTTATGACCAATTATATGGTCAATTTTGGAGAAAGTACCATGAGGTGGTGAGAAGAAGTTATATCCTTTTGTTTTAGGATAGAATGTTCTATAAATATCTGTTAACTCCATTTGGTTCATGACTTCTCTTAGTCTGTCTATGTCTCTTTTTAATTTCTGTTTCCATGATCTGTCCCTTGATGAGAGTGGGGTGTTGAAATCTCCTACTATTATTGTGTGAGGTGCAATGTGTGCTTTGAGCTTTAGTAAGGTTACTTTTATGTATGTAGGTGCCCTTATATTTGGAGCATAGCTATTTAGGATTGAGAGTTCATCTTGTTGGATTTTTCCTTTGATAAATATGAAGTGTCCTTCCTTTTTGATGACTTTTAGTTGAAAATTGATTTTATTCGATATTAGAATGGCTACTCTAGCTTGCTTCTTCAGACCATTTGCTTGGAAAGTTGTTCTCCAGCCTTTTACTCTGAGGTAGTGTCTGTCTTTGTCTCTGAGGTGTGTTTCCTGTAGGCAGCAAAATGTTGGGTCCTCATTGCATATGCAGTTTGTTAATCTGTGTCTTTTTATTCTATACCTATTATCCTTAGGTTTGATCTTCTCATTGTGTCCTTGATTTCCTGTATGTTTTAGACCAGTAGCTTTTTCTGTTTTACATTATCTTTGACAGTTGTGTTGATGATTTCTATGGAATCTTCTGCTCCTGAGATTCTCTCTTCTATCTCTTGCACTCTGTTGGTGATGCTTGAATCTACAGCTCCTTGTCTCTTCCTTTGGTTTTCTATATCCAGGGTTGTCTCCCTTTGTGCTTTCTTTATTGCTTCTATTTCCATTTTTAATTCCTTCACCTGTTTGATTATGTTTTCCTGGAATTCTTTCAGGGATTTTTGCATTTCCTCTCTATAGGTTTCTGTTTGTTTATTTATGTTTTCCTGCATTTCTCTAAGGGAATTCTCTATGTCTTTCTTGAAGTCCTCCATCATCATGATCAAATTTGATTTTAAATCTAGATCTTGCTTTTCTGGTGTGTTTGGATATTCAGTGTTTGCTTTGCTGGGAGAATTGGGCTCCGATGATGCCGTGTAGTCTTGGTTTCTGTTGCTTGGGTTCCTGCGCTTGCTTCTTGCCATCGAGTCTCTGATGTTACCTTGTTCTACTATTTCTGACAGTGGTTAGACCGTCTTATAGGCCTGTGTGTCAGGAGTGCTGTAGACCTGTTTTCCTGTTCTCTTTCACCCAGTTATGGGAACAGAGTGTTTTGCTTTCAGGCATGTAGTCATTCCTGTCTACTGGTCTTCAGGTGTTCCTGTGGGTGTGTGTACTGAGTCCACCAGGAAGGTCACTTGGAGCAGAAAAGTTGGTCTTGCCTCTGGTCTCGGGCCTGGAATCGCTTCTCAGATCCGGGTTTCAGCTCTCAGTGAGGGCCACAACCAGAAGGGCCTGCCCCACCTTCGCTGGGGACCCTGTGCACAAGGGGCCCAGATGGTGCTAGGTGTTTTCCTCTAGCGTCAGAAATGTGGGCAGAGAGTAGTCTCCTCTGGCTTCCCAAGGGTGTCTGCCCCTCTGAAGGTCTAGCTCTCCCTCCCATGAGATTTGCATGCAGGGAGCTGTTTGACTGGGTCCCTTCAGATCCGGGTGGTGTCTGGACTGCAGCAATGATTGCTAAAGAGTCTTTAACAAACTCTCAAGACCCAGAACCCATTTAAGTTGTCTGACTACATTTCTTCTTTTTATTCTATCTTGAGCTTCTACTGATGGACTCTCACCTCATCCCTTTTATTTCCTCTTTCTATTTGCTTTTTCTTCCTCATCAACCCAATATTAGCCACTGGTTTTACTCTCCTACCTTCCACTCAGAGCCACAGTAATTAGCATCTTATTATGTACTGTACTATCAGTATCTTTTACTTGGTTACATTTTAAAGGGTGATGGTTATTTGACTATTATTTTAAGTTCATAATGGATCTAGACTTTGAGAGGGATTATTTTTTCAGACAATAGTCTACTTTCAGTTAAGTACTAGAGACTAGTGGCCTGAACAATGCAAACATACTGAAAGAAAGTGGGTATGTTTTAAAACCAACCAAACTAATTCAGATGTGCGAATCCCAGGACAAAACCATGAAAAACTAGGGCAACAATACTTCTTGATCTCAGCATTGCCCAGTTGCCTATAGTTCTTTGTCTAGAGATAAGCCCAGTGAGTTTTCCCCTTCTGTGTTAGCATGTAGGAAGAGCCTTCCAACTGGTTATCTAACAATGAGATGGTCAGCCCTGAAAGCATATACATGCAGGTAACTTTTACAGACTAAGCAGGCTGTATTGATGTATTTAGGAATGTGTGTGTGTGTGTGTGTGTGTGTGTGTGTGTGTGTGTGTGTGTGTAACAGTTAAAGTAACTAATGCACTACTAAAACATAATAAACCACATATGCATATTTTATGTCCAGACAGACTATTAAGAAAATCACAGAGAGGCTGAGAAACAGTAAAGCTCTTGCAGTATAAGCATAAGAATCCCCAGCACCAACATTAAAAGTCACCTGAGGCAGTGTGTGCCTTTAATCCCAATACTAGAGAGGCAGACAGGACTCATGGGACTTACTAGTCAGCCAGGCTAGCAAAATAAGCAACTTCTATATTCCTTGAGAGACCATGTATCAAAGTGGGGAAAATAGTGTAAAACAACTAAGAAGATGTATAATGTCAAACTCTGACTTCCACACACACAGACCATCTGAACCCTGCTTGCTGCTTCTGCTCCCTCCGCCCTTATTGGCAGGTGACCAATGACCCCCAAGACATACATATGACTCTATACTTAAATTTTCCTGGAGAACCAACCTGAAGATTCCTAGATATGATAAAAGATTCAGCAAAGTATCAGGTTGCTAATTCAATATATAAAAGAATCAGTAATATTGATATACATTAATAAAAACTTTGCTGAATAAGATATCAGAAAAACAATTTCATTCAAACTAGTTTAATCCTTAGACATATACATAACCAAAGATATCAAGTATCTCTATAACAGAGGCTGAGAGAGAAGCCAGACTGAATCAGTCATCTTGGAGAGGAGTTTGAGCCAGAAGAGCTGAATTGAACCAGCCAGGAAGAGTTCAGCCAGAACTAGGAAGCTTGTGAACTGAATAAGGGTGAGCTTATTCAGCAGTAAGTCTCAGAGGCTGAAAACATTCTAGGCCTAGGTTAGATTGTATGGAGGCTAGCAACTTCTAGGCATAAGTTAGAAGACTGGGGTTCAAGAGAATTAAAAAATGCTTTTACATCTGGCATTTAACATGTGTGGAGGACAAACACAATGTAAGTGAAAAAGAAAAAATCCCACCAACACAGCAGAAAGCAAAGGACATCTAACAGAAATACTGAAGAAGACAGGAAACATCTGACTCACCAATGTTCTGAAGAGCAGAGAACAACTGACAGAAATATCACAGAGGACAGGAAGACAACTGACAGAAAACAGAGGAGAAATTTTCCTGGGTTATCTTCTTCAAGTTCAGCTGGATGTCCAAAGTGGCCCAGAAGACCCCAAAGCAGCGGGAGCCTCAAGCCCAGAGATAAAAAATGACACAAGAGCCTCTAAGAGAGCAAACTGTCATCAACTCCATTTCAGATTCCTTGAGAGCATGGATAGGAGTCGAGGGGGATAGAAAAATCCAATGCAGTTCACAGTTAAGCAATTTCTGTTCTCTTTCACCAATGGATCGTCATAAGGACACTGGACTGTTAAATTTATGGGATTGATAATTGTTTCTGTTAAAATACTTTTACTGTGTTAGAGTTAAAATCTTTCCTTTTTACTTAGACAAAAAAGGGGAAATGTTGCAGGATATTTGATCACACTGTGAACCCAAAGATCATGTTGTTTACTGGAAAAACCTGTTTCTAGTTGTAGTGTGGCTCATCCTTAGCAGGTACCTTTGATCCCTCTCGCTAGAACACAGACACTCCCTTAGCACACACTTTTAATACAAACAATGAAGGTAAAGTTAGTTTTCAGAAGGAATCACCCATGTTTCAAAGCAATGTCTAGTTGAGTGGCAGACAAAGTGACAAATGAAAGATTTGACAGGATATGCCCAACACTCACAAGGAGAGGAAAAGGAAGCTACTTGAGAAGCAGTGCAGAAAGAGAGGAGGCAGTTTTACTAGGAAAATTTTACAGAGACAGGTTACAATAAGAGAACAATCTAGACAAAAGTGAAGACAGAATGTGCTAGAGAATAAGGAGCCCAAACATTAGAACAGATTGCCAGAGTTAGTTTGAGGCCAAGCACAGCAAAAGTTAGAGGCTAAGAAAAAAGCCAGATTGAATCAGTCGGCTTGGAGAAGAGTTTGGCCCAGAAGAGCTGAGTTGAACCAGACAGAGTTTAGAAAGAGCTAGAAAGAGTGAATTTATTTACCAGAAAGTCTCAGAAGCTGAAAACATTCTAGGTCTAGATAAGATTGTGTGGAGGCTAGAAGCTTCCAAAACTAGGCCTAGGTGAGTACATGGAAATAGTAAGCCTCAAGCAGTAACAAGTGAATCGAGTGAATAAGACACTTTTATACCTCTAGCAGGTATTTTAAATACTTTTAAAAAAGTAATAGAACATAAACCAATTAAAAACAGGCAAAGGGTTTGAAGAGACTTCAAGAATATAGAAAACGGGTTGGGGATTTAGCTCAGTGGTAGAGCGCTTGCCTAGCAAGCGCAAGGCCCTGGGTTCGGTCCCCAGCTCTGAAAAAAAGAAAAAAAAAGAATATAGAAAACATAATGTGTTTAACATAACTATCCATTGTGTAAATAAAAACTATTATCATGAAAGCATATTTCTACACACCTATGCATATGGTAAATAGAGAATGACAGTATCAGGTGGTAACAATAATGTAGACAAGGGAACTCATTTTCATGACTAGAGCCAAAAATTATAGTCACTCTGCAAAGTAGTTTGGCAGAGAATAAAAATTATTCACACAATTGCACTCTGACCCATTGATCTCACTCAGATAGATATTTACCCTAAAAAAGCCATTTTGTTTACAACAAAACCTATACACAATGCTGTTACAAGCAGCATTATTTGAAATAACCAAAACTAGAACTACCCAAATATTCTTTAATAAATGAACAAATAATCTTGGTATACTCATACAAAACTACATTAGACAACATGCATGAATTTCAAGGGCATTACACTGAAAGAAAATATTCTTGTATATTGTTTTGTGGCCTTCTTCAATAGACAAAAATAAAGGTGCTTTTAAAAAAGAACAATGTTTCTTAAGGGTGAAAGAGTACTCCTACACATGTGTCCAAACCAGGGCCCATAGGCCAACAGTGGCTATGAAATGGCCTAATACAAAATCACAGACTTACTTAAATCATTATGAAATTCTGTGTGTAGTTTTTGTTGTTATTAACTAAACTAATAGAAATTTCGTGTTACAATGTAAAAAGATTAGAGAAAGAACTTGGCTACAAAGGACAATATACATCAATTTGGGCACATTACAAAATTCCTTAATGGCAGCAGCAGTTACTACACTGCTGAATGATAATTGATAAGGAAAGAAATCAAAAATTTTAGTTCTGAAGAGCTTGAAGGGGCTTGAGACCCATATATACAACAATGCCAAGCAACCAGAGCTTCCAGGACTAAGCCACTACCTAAAGACTATACATGGACTGACCCTGGACTCTGACCTCCATAGGTAGCAATGAATATCCTAGTAAGAGCACCAGTGAAGGGGAAGCCCCCTGGGTCCTGCTGAAGACTGAACCCCAGTGAACTAGACTGTCGGGGAGGGGCAATGGGGAGGTTGGGAGGGAACACCACAAGGAAGGGGGGGGAAGGATGTTTGCCGAACCGAAAGGGAACAACACTAAAAATGTACATAAGAAATACTCAAGTTAATAAAAATAAAAATAAAAAATAAAAATAAAAAATTCTAGTTCTGAATGAAAAAATGAAATAAAACAATATACTAAATGAGACATAACAAAGGCACCCTAAGAGGAAAGTCTACAATCAAAGGTCATAAAAAATGTAAACCTACTAAAATTGATGTCAGGGTCTTGGAAAAACAAAACAAATCAAGCCCAAGACCTTAACAAAATTTGGGCTAAAACTGATGAAACAGAAAAAAACAAACAACAAAAAGAAATCAATGAATCAATGAAATGATGTTTCTTTGAAAAGCTAAATGAAATTAACAAAACTTTACTCAAGTTAACCAAAAGAGAGAAGACCCAAAGCAATAAATTACAAATGAAAGAGGAGATATTACAATACAAATTAAATTCAGAAAGCATTAAGAACATACTTTTAAAACCTCTACACCAAGAAATTAGAAAAATAAACAAAACAAAAGATTTTCTCCAGTAATTTCTACTTGAAACCTTACAAGGTCTGGTTTTACACTTAGATCTAACAAATGTTCCTCTTAAGTTTGTTCATTAGTACAAGGACTTAGAGTTTATTCTCCATATATGGATGTCCATTGTTCCAGTACTCCATTCATTCCATAACTGCTTAGGGAGGAGCAGGATTACGTGTGGGAAAAGACCCAAAGCGCCAGGAGAATGAATGGAAATCTGCAGTTGCTGGGAGGGCAGGGCAGAACTCACTATCTAGAAGTCCCAGAGACCTGAGATGCAGGAGGCTCCAAGAGTCAATGCAGGTGACCTTAGCCAAGATGCCTAACAATGGGGACATGGAACCTGAAGAGGTCATCTGCTGCAGCCAGACAGGATTACCAGTAGAGGGATAAGGGCCCCAACTACCCACAAAACTTCTGACCCAAAATCTGTCCCATCTAAAGGAAATGCAGGGACAAAGATGGAGCAGAATCTGAAGGAATGGCCAACCAATAGTTTGCCCAACTTGAGACCTATCCCATGGGCAAGCATCAATACCTGACACCATTAATGATACTCTGTTGCAGACTGGAGTCTAGCATAGCTGCCCTCTGAGAGCCTCTAACCAGCAGCTGATTGAAACAGATGCAGATACCCACAGACAAACATAGATGGAGGTTGGGGAATCTTATGATACAATTAAAAGAAGGATTGAAGGCCCTGAAAAGGATAGGAACCCAACAGAAAGACCAATAGTATCAACTAACCTGGACCCATGGAAGCTTTCAGAGATTAAGCCACCAACCAAAGAGCATACATAGGTTGGACTGAAGCCCCATCATATAGGTAGCAGACATGCAGTTCAGTCTCCATGTGTGTCCAAAAACTGGAGTAGAAGCTCTCTCTAAGGCTGTAGCCTGACTGTGATATCTGTTCCCCAATAGGGCTGGCCTCAGTGGGAAAGGATATGCCTAATCCTTCAGAGACTTGATGCAGAGTGGGGAAATATCCAGGGGGAGGATTCACCCTCTCAGAGGACAAGGGGAGAGGAAATAGGGGGTGGGGACCAAGAGCAGGAGTAGCATTTGGGATATAAATAAATACGTACATACGTACGTATGTACATACATACATACAACTTTTTTTAAAAAGTGAACTGGCCGTATATGGACAAATCTATTTCTACTAATCTCTATACCAACATTTCTCAACATGTGGGTCAACCTGCTATCCTACATATGAGATATTTACATTATACTTCATAACCATAGCAAAATTACACTTATGAAGTAGCAACAAAATAATGTTATGGTTGAGGGTCATCACAACATGAGAAACTATAAGGGTCACAGCATTAGGAAAGTTGAGAACCACTGCTAATTCTAGTCACCTACATATCTAACTTCAACATTGATATCAGCCTTTTATAAGATTTTGTAAGCTATTATTTTATTATCTTGAAATCTGATCCTACAAGCCTTCTAATTTTTAACTTTCATAAAAGTTATCTTGCATTACCAATCCCACATATTTTGTATCCCAACTGTAACATGTATTATAATACCTAATTATTGATTTATACACACACTACCAGCATTTCTGATGGAAGTACTTTGAATTTATAGGTCAATCATGAGTAGAACTTTCATAAAACATCAGGTTTTCCAGTCCATAAAAAGTGTATTTATCTATCTGTGGCTTTTTCTTAGGAAAGCTTTGTAGTTTCCTATGTACATTGTCTCACACACTTTTGGTTAAAATTATCCTACGTTTCATACTTTGGTATTGTCAAGATTTCCTATGAGTCTGTGAGGGAGTGCACACACACAACTCCATATGCATCAGTTGTCTTCCTCTGTCCCTCTCTTCCTTATTCCCTGAACGAGGCACAGCAGGAGGCCATGCTTGGCTTTTCCTGGTTCTGTGGCTTCAACTCCAGATCCTCATTCTTACACAGTAGGCCTTCTTGCCCACTGAGCCATTTACAAAATTACCTTCATGATTTTTAAAATTATTTAATATGTGTTTTACCTGCATGTATGTATGTATAAAATGTGTATGCCTAGTGCTTACTGAAGTCAAAGAGAGCATCAAATCCCCTGGAACTTGAGGTACTCATAATTTATGAGCCACCTTATGATTTCTGGGGACAAACATGGGTTCTCTGAAAGAATGAACATTCTTAAGCACTAAGCCATCTCTCAGGGCCATATTTTCATAATTTTTAATTTCCTATTTTCTACTAGTATGTAAGGATTACATTGAAATTAAAACTGTTATCTTGACAAATAGTTCTAGCATATTTTATATAAACTCCTAAAAATGCTGTACATTGTCAATCATGTCATCTGCAAATAAACACGGCTTCATTTCTTTGCTTTACATTTAATGACTTTCCTTTCATTCATCTGTACAAGGTAGAACAGGGATTACCAAACTACGACCTCTGCAGCAAATCAATGCTACTATTTGTTTTGTACAAAGTGTAAGCCAAAAATTATTCTCATGCTTTTAAATATTTAAAAGAATATCAAAGAAATACTATTTAATAAGATATGAAAGCTACATAAAATTCAAATTTCAAAATCCATTAATAAACCTTCATTGGAACAGGTCACAATCCCTTGTTTATATTTTAGTGCGACAGCAGCAGAACTCAGTACTGACAACATATAACATGTCATAGAGCCTAAGAATATAATGAGCCGCCCGGTACAGGAAATATTTGCTCACTAGAAGAACAGATATCCTTCCCTCTTAATATCTAACCACTTAAATTCCTAAGCACTAAGCCATCTGTCCAGTACTTAATTACTCAAATTCTTAAGCACTGTGTAGCATGCATATGCTAAAAGTCAAGAAACATACCAAGTGTCCACTTAGCATTATCTCCCATACATGCATTCATTACGTATTACTATAGAATAAAATCATATTCACTGTCAATATTGAGTATAACAAAAAACAATGTAATGCCTATAATTTATATATATATAAAATTATATATTATAGAAAGATGATAGTAATAAGAATGATATCAACAGTTTATAATTCAAAAAGAACTTCTAAAAGTTCTAAGCATGGGAATATAGCACAGTCAGTGTCTTATTCAGGGTTTCTATTTCTGTACAAAACATCATGACCAAGTAGCAAGTTGGGGAGGAAAGGGTTTATTCAACTTGCACTTCCACATTGCTGTTCAGCACCAAAGGAAGGAAGTCAGGACTGGAATTCAAGCAGATAAGGAAGCAGGAGTTGATACAAAGGCCACAGAGGGATGTTACTTACTGGCTTGCTTCCCCTGGCTTGCTCAGCTTGCTCTCATACAGAACCCAAGACTACCAGCCCAGAGATGGCACCATCTACAATGGGCTGGGTCCTCCCTCCTTGATCACTAATTGAGAAAATGCCTTACAACTGGTTCTCATTGTTGCTGTAAAATTATAAAAAATAAAATGCTGTCTTTTATCCCCCACTAGGTCTGACACCACAGTGTCCCAAGATATCTGGTAGCTATCTTGCCAGAAACACATATCCCAACTCCGTGGCGGCTTAGTCTCTCTAGCCACCACACACTCTCTTAAACTTAAACGCTACATGAAAGAACACAATACAATAAACTCTGATCCAATTGATAAGATATAATTGCCCACCTAAACATACACATCCATCCCTTAAGAATATTCATAACAACCTGTAAATACACAGAGTGGAATCTTTTTTTAAAATTTTATTTTCTTATTAGGTACATTTCTTTATTTACATTTCAAATGTTATTCCCTTTCCCGGTTTCCTGTCCATAAGCCCCCATTCCCCTCCCCTTTCCCCATATGGGTGTTCCCCCCAATCCATCCCCTGTCCAACCCCCCTCCCCCCCTTCCCCTGCACTGGGGTTCCACCCTTGTTAGGACCAAGGGCTTCTTTCCCCTTTACTTGTGCCCCAACAAGGCAATTCTCTGCTACATATTCAGTTGGAGCCCTGGGTCCAGTCATGTACAGTCTTCAGTAGTGGTTTAGCTCAATGGAACTCTATTATTGGCATTGTTGTTCTTAGGGGTTTGCAAGCCCCTCTCAGCTCTTTCAGTCTTTTCCTCTAATTTCCCCCAAAGGGGTCTGTTCTCAATGCAGTGTTTGCTGCTAGCATTAACCTCTGTATTGTACATGCTCTGGATATTGTCTCTCAGGGAGAGATCTATATCCCATCCCTTTCAGCATGCAGTTTTTAGCTTATCTAGTTTTGGTGGCTGTATATATATGGGCCACATGTGGGGCAGGCTCTGGTGGCCATTCCTTCCAGTCTCTGCTCTAAACTTTGCCTCCATGCCCTCCTATGTTTATTTTTCGATTGTAGTAGTAGGACATCCATATTTTGGTCATCCTTCTTCTTGAGCTTCCTGTGGTCTTTGGAGTGCATCTTGTGTAATTCAAATTTTTCAGATAATATCCACTTTTCAATGAGTGCAAACCAAGTGTGTTTTTCTGTGATTGTGTTACTTCACTCAGGATGGTATTTTCTAGTTCATTCCATTTGCCTATGAATTTCATGAAGTCATTGTTTTTGATAGCTGAGTAGTACTCCATTGTGTAGATGTACCACATTTTTTGAATCCATTCCCCTGTTGAACGGCATCTGGGTTCTTTCTAGCTTCTGGCTATTATAAATAAGGCTGTTATGAACTTAGTGGAATATGTGTCTTTGTTGTATGTTGGAGCATCTTTTGGGTATATGCCCAGAAAAGATATAGCTGGGTCCTCAGGTAGTGGAATGTCCAATTTTCTGAGAAACCTCCAGACTGATTTCCAGAGTGGTTATACCAGTTTGCAATCCCACCAACAATGGAGGAGTGTTCCTCTTTCTCCACATCCTTGCCAGCATCTATTGTCACCTGAGTTTTGTGTCTGTCATTCTGACTTTGGCATGAGGTGGAATCTCAGGTTGCTTGATTTGCATTTTCCTGATGACCTAAAGGGTGTAAGACATTTCTTTAGGTGCTTTTTGGCGTCGATATTCTCAGCTGAGAATGTTTTGGTAGCTCTTTACCCCATTTTAATAATGGTTATTTGGCTCTGAGTCTAACTTCCTTGAGTTCTTTGTATATTTTGGATATTAGCCCTTATCATATGTAGGATTGGTAAAGATCTTTTCCACAATCTGTTGGGTTTATACTTGTCCTAATATTGTGATGTCCTTTGCGCCTTGCAGAAGCTTTGCAGTTTATGAGGTCCCATTTGTCGATTCTTAATCTTAGGCATAAAGCCACTGGTGTTTTGTTCGGAAATTTTCCCTAATACTTATGTGATTAGGGCTCTTCCCACTTTCTCTTCTACTAGCTTCGTGTATCTGGTTTTGTAACAGGTACTTCATCCATGGACTTCAACTTTGTACAGGGTGATAAGAATGGATCAATTTGCATTCTTCTACATGCGACCTCAGTTGAACCAGCAGCACTATTTGTTGAAAAATGCTTTCTTCCTTCATTGAATGGTTTTAGCTCCATTGTCAAGATCATGACCATAGATGTGGAACCATTTCTGAGTCTTCGTTCTGTTCAATGATCTATCTGCCTATCTCTGTGCCTATATCCTTACAGTTTTTAATGACTATTGCTCTGTAGGATAGTGATACTCTGAAGTTTGTTTTATTGTTGAATATAGTTTTTCGCTATCCTGGGTTTTTGATATTCCAAATGAATTTGAAAAATTGCTCTTTCTATCTCTATAGAGAATTGAGTAGGAATTTTCATGGGGATTACATGAACCTGTAGATTGCTTTTGGCAAAATGGCCATTTTTACTGTATTAATCCTGCCAATCCATGAGCATGGGAGATCTCTCCATCTTCTGACATTTTCTTCAATTTCTTCTTCAGAGATTTGAAGTACTTGTCATACAGATATTTCACTTGCTTGGTTAAAGTCACACCAAGATATTTTATATTATTTTTAGGACTATTGTGAAGGATGTCATTTCCCTAATTTCTTTCTCAGCCTGTTTATCTTTTGAGTAGAGGAAGGCTTAACGTCAACCTCCATGTTCTCTCTACAGCTTCCTCCTAGCTTGAGAGAATGTGGCAGCAGAGACACTACTACCATCGAGTCAGGATGTGTATTTCAAGGCTTTGGTGTAGGGGCCTGCCTTGGGAGTTAGATGGGTAGAGATTGCTGTCCAGTGCAGAGAAAAGCTTGGCAGGTG
This sequence comes from Rattus rattus, assembly GCF_011064425.1. Classification (NCBI taxonomy): domain Eukaryota; kingdom Metazoa; phylum Chordata; class Mammalia; order Rodentia; family Muridae; genus Rattus; species Rattus rattus. The sequence continues at coordinate 131,015,908 of NC_046159.1, forward strand.
GGAGGGGATGGAGCAAAGAGGAGAGGTTTTGCTGAGATTAAGATATCTTGCACTAGATATCTGGGGCACTGCAATGCCAGACCAAGTGGGGGCAAAAGACAGCATTTTATTTTTTATAATTTTATAGCAACATCTCATGGAGGCATGTCCTCAAGAGAGGCTCCTTTTTCTGGGATAACCCCAGCTTATGTCAAGCTGAGAAACAAAACCAGCCAGTACAGTCGGTAAACAGCTTGCCACCCAAGCATGAATACCTGAGTCTGATCCCCAGAACCCATGTAATAAAAAGGATAAAAAGAAGCTGGGCCTAGTTGCCCAAGCCTGTCATCCCAGTATAAGAAGATTAATGGGCAGGCAGCCTAGCCTACTCAGCAAGCTCCAGGACAATGACGGACCCTGTCTCAGCAATCCAAGATGACCCTAAGTGATTCATCCAAAGTTGACCCCTGGCCTCTACAAGCATACACACAGAGATGCAGTGCACTACACACAAGCACACACACAGAGATGCAGTGCACTACAAACAAGTATACACACAGAGATGCAGTGCACTACACACAAGCACACACACAGAGATGCAGTGCACTACACACAAGCATACACACAGAGATGCAGTGCACTACGCACAAATACAACCATCCACAAACACATCCACAAGCAAATTCTACTTTTAAAAAATGTAGCATTATTCTTCATCCAGAAAAATTGCTAAAAATAACTAAAGTCATACCTTTACATTCTGAAATATATGTAAATTGCTAATGATTTTTTAAAGCAACATACCCATAATAAAAGACAGCCATAAGCATATAAGTCTGAACTTGCAGAAGGAGGTTTTCCAATTTTCAATTCTGGTGACAGCAAACTCAATCCACCAACCATCATGTTCACTGAAGCTCTCTGGCTCTACAAAAACAGTATTTTAAACAATGAAGGTTTTGTGTGAAAGACTCTGTTCTCAATTTAAAAGTTCTTTTGAAATATTTCATTGTCTATCTCTCAAATACATAATTTTCTATTCTTACAAATTTTACTTTTATTATACTCAAGTGTAGATGTGGACTGAAAATGACTGACTCTGGTGTTTTTAATCACAGACATCGTTTTGTGTTTTTTAATTTTAATCTACCATGTGTATACGCATGTGGGCATGTTTGTGTGAATATATGCTTATGAACAGATGAAAAAGCAAGCATGTGTGTCACTCAACATATGTGGGGTCAGAGAATAACTTTCTGGAGAAAGCCTTTGCCTTTTTGCCTTATTGAAGCAGGGTCTTTTTGTTCTTTCTGCTACTACACCATCTACTCAAAGCAAACTGGACAGCAAACTGAATTCTCTTATTTCTACCTTCCATCCGGAAGTGCTGGGATTGCAAGTAGAGGCCGGTGTGTTGGGTTTTCTTGGTTTTTACATGGTCTCCAGGGATCAAACTCAGGTCATCAGGCTTGCACAGACAGCACTTCCCTCACAAAGCCACCTCCCCTGCTCCCTACTTCTATAGTTTAATAAATTGACAAAGAAGTACTATTTTCTAATTCTGAACATCCTAAATATTTTAAATGAAATTATACAAATTACTTTTTCTTTTGACTATTTTCTAAATATAACATTTTCCAAGAAATCAAATAAATATAAAGGCAATTCATGATAATAAATTCAGTCTGCCCTTAAGGTACAATTCTGGCTCACATTTATTTGCTGTATGATTTAAATTTTAATTTCTCCAAGTCTAAACTAATTTTTAAAATGGAAATAACATCTACATAATAGAGCTGTCCTAAAGATGTTAGAATAGCACCTACCTTAATTCGCTAAGTCTTAATTGTACATCTTCTCCACTTACTATCTCTACCCCAACTTCTCAAAGTAGAGTCTAAGATCCAGAAGCTAAGGCATCAACTGGGAAAGTTAAATGAGCAACTAAAAGAGCATGATGGGAAAGAATACCTGACGACGAATGGATACAAAAGAGGAGGAGTGATGGTCGGAATAGTCAGGTCCACAATTGTACCAATGCTATGCTCAAAAAATAAACTGACATGAATCCTTAAAACTTACTTGTAAAATCCTTATTTCCTTATGCTATCATAATTCTTAAATAAATTAATGTGCGACAATAGAATGTTTCAGAAAATTAATCTATGTAAATCCTGTACAACTTTTGATTAGTTTTATATTAATTTTTGAGCTATCATATGAAAACCACTAAGATTATATATCCATCATTTATTCTAAAACTTGTAAATGACCAAAGTACAAAACATCAATGCTTGACAAGAATGTATGTGAAGAAACTGGATCTTTGTCTGATGCTCATGAGGACAAAAAAAAAACTTTGGAAAAGTTTCTCAAGAAGGCAAACAGTAAACTGGATGTATTTATTTTAAACCTATCAGAATCAATACATTACTTAAAATTTTTGTGTTGATCGTTACTATAAACAATTTAAAACCTGCTTTTTAAAAATGGTCTAAGCTTGTCTCTCAAGAAAAGAATAAAACATAGTATTCTTATTCCTAGAGTCCATAGCACCTGAAATATAGCAAAAAAGTTCTGTTGTCAATTTTTCTAACAAGTTTTGGCAATAAAAAATCCAGACATAATGGCTGTCTCTTGAGAGGCTCTGCCAGAACATGAAAAATACAGAGGCAGACACTCACAGTCAGCCATTGAACTGAGAACAAGGTCCCCATTGGAGGAGTTGAAAAAAAGATTGAAGGAGCTAAAGGAGTGTCTAGCCCCTAAGACAACAATACCAACCAACCAAAGCTCCCAGGGACTAAACCACCATCCAAAGAGTACACATGGACTGACCCATGGCTCCAGCTCTATATGTAGCAGAGGATGGCCTTGTTGGGCACCAATGGGAGGAGAAGCCCTGGGTCCTGCCAAGGCTGGACACCCTCCCCCCCAGTATCAGGGAATCTCAGGGCCAGGAGGTGGGAAGGAGTGGGTGGTTGGGTGGGAGAACGCCATTATAGAAGAAGGAGGAGAGGGGATGGAATAGGAGGTTTATGGATGGGAAACTGGGAAAGGGGATAACATTTTAAATGTAAATAAAAAAAATATCCAATAAAAAATGTAAGAAAAAATCCAGGCATAGTAATGCTTAAGGATTTAGATTCTCTATACTGGGACCCTTGAAACTTAGATAGAGAAAATTTTCAACCAGAATATCAACAATAGAGCATAATCTTGCACGGTAGGAAGATAAACTAGTTGATCAAGAATTCCTGCCACAAGTTTAGAACAGAGGCAGAAGAAACACCCATTCAGAGCCTGCCCCACATGTGGCCCATACATATACAGCCACCAAACTAGATAAGATGGATGAAGCAAAGAAGGGCAGGCTGACAGGAACCGGATGTAGATCTCTCCTGAGAGACACACCCAGAATACAGCAAATACATAGGCGAAAGCCAGCAGCAAACCATTGTACTGAGAACAGGACCCCCGTTGAAGGAATCAGAGAAAGGACTGAAAGAGCTGAAGGGGCTCGAGACCCCATATGAACAACAATGCCAAGCAACCAGAGCTTCCAGGGACTAAGCCACTACCTAAAGACTATACATGGACTGACCCTGGACTCTGACCTCATAGGTAGCAATGAATATCCTAGTAAGAGCACCAGTGGAA
>NC_046159.1:131019646-131177312 GCF_011064425.1 Rattus rattus
CTCAGTACTTCGTTTCAGACTGTGTGCCTTTTTTTATTGGAGAGTTTATGAGTTACATTCCATATGTTATCCCCTTTCCCCAGTTCTCCTCTCCATCCCTATTCCCTAGCTATTAGGAAGCCCCCACCCTGAGGTCCCACCTCAACACCTGGCATTCCCTGCACTATGGAGGCAGGCCTTCACAGGATACAAGGGCTATAAACTGGTGATGACAGACAAATGCCATCACTCTGCCCCTATGTGAACAGTTTAGAGCTATGGATTCCCACACCATGTGTGTGCTCTCTTTGGTTGGTAGTTTGGTGCCTGGGGCTACCTTTGTCTTGTTGTTCTTCTCACAGGTTTGCAAACCCCTTCAGTTCCTCAGTCCTTTCTCCCACTGGGTCCCCATGCTCAGTCTGATGGTTATGGGCTCTTCATGTCTGTATCAATGGGCTCTGACAAACCTCTCAGGAGACATCCATATCAGGCTCCCTGTCAGCAACACTCTTGACATCAGCAATAGCCTTATCTGAGTCTTCCTAGCCTAAAGCAAAAATCAGATTCTTTTGAGCCTACTTCACTTTGTCTAGACCAATGTCGAAATTCTGCCAAGTTTCTAAGTAGCTAAAGCTCCACACAGGAACAGCCCTACTCCAGCAGTTATTTGGGGACTCTCATGAAGACAATCTATATATATGTGCAGGTTCTAGGTCAGATCCGCAGCTCACTCTTGATTTGGTGATTAGGTCTCTAGGGCCCTCAAGGGACAGGTTGGATTGACCTGTTGAATTCTTCTTGTGAAACCTGCCGTCTTCAGGTGGTATAATTTTCATATCTCAAGCGGCCTTCTTGCTTTCTCAGAGACTGCTTTTATTCAAGTGTCTGTTGGCTAAAGCATTTTTTACATATTTATGTAGAAAATAAAACAGATCATCACCGAGAGACATTAAAAAGCAGTTTTATTTTTTTCAGCAATGTATCTTTTACTCATGTTTAAGTCTAAAATGACCTCAGTTGGGTAGCTCTGTGACATTCACTTATCCTTAAGGAAGTTGAGCGCTATGAAATCTGATCCTCTGTCCAAACTATGCTTACACTTCCTCTCGTTTGCTTGTCTTGTCCTTGGCATTCAGGAAGTCATCATCTCATCCTAGTTCATGCAGTACTCCATACTTAGACCCATTTGGAGTTGTTCAATTTCTGTATACACATTCGTTTTTATAGTTTTGTCTATTCCTGGAAATATATGAGGCAGTTTATAATAAGACACATAGAAGGTAACACAACGACAGCAGTTAAAAATGGAACAATGGAGAAAGTAAACAAGGTGAAATGTGCACAAGCATAAGTCTATGATGCAAAACACAATACTTCACACATGTGAAGAGGAGAGCCATAAAGCAGGTCCTACATGTTCTGTATAACATGGAAATGAAGAGTCTTATCAGTTGACAATTCTGTGTCCATAAAACTAACATTCTATTTCCTGAGAGTTTCATTATTCTTGGTACCAGAACATGCTGGACCTCAGGATCCTCCACTCGTGGGTGGTGATGAGTCATGGTTTCTGCTATTCTTCATGCTGAGATCTGGCGACGCTTATTCCAAGTTGACCGTTGATACCCTACTGGCACTCTGAGACACCAACCAGGAGAAGATTCCCTTTAGGCGAGAGAGATAGCAGAAATAGGCCAGCTTGTAACAACAAAATGTTCAACTACCATTGATCAGCTGTCCTCAGACAGACTGCCACTTAAAACAACTGAACAAAATAAAAACAAACAAATAAAAAACAGAAACTCTCAAGTATTGTTTTAGCTAGCTTTTATAATTGTATAATGACAGCTTCCGGGTCAATGTGACAGTTACAAAGATAAAATTGTACTATGCCACTGAGCCAGTCTAAATTGGATCCAGGGGATTGGATGCAGTTCAGGTATTTCAAGAAGCTGGAAAGTAGAAAAGTACATATCTAATGAAAAACAAGCAACTGCTTTCCTTCATGAATTAAGAGAAAATACTGGCAGAAATACTAGGACTGGTTTATTTTTTTTGGTGGAAAATAGCACTTCATACACAATATTTTGATTACCATTTTTCTTTCTCAGTGGTTTCTCCCCCAACTCCTCTCTGATCTTCCCACCTACACATCCTTCTTTTGTTGAATATATCAAAAAAGAAAATAATAAAATAATCATTTTAAACTCCTTATAGTCTAGGCCCCAAATTCCTCCATTTTTTAATGGCAGGCCAAAAATCCTGTATTCACCTAAAAGACAAGCAGTTTCTCACTGTCCAAAATGAATATCAACGCAGCACCGACATCTTTAAATTTCAGAAGAATAATCTAGTGTGTGTGCAAGAAAATGGTCAAGTGAGGAGAAGATGGTTTACCCAATAAAGTGTTTTCTGTTCAGCATGAGCATGGGTTCAACCAATGGGAGGGGGCCCTTGGCCTGTGAAGCTTGTACTCAGTTGGGGGAATGTCAGGCTAGGGTGTGGGAGTGGGTGGTGAGGGCACCCTCCTTAAGCGGTGGGGATGGGATAGTGGGTTTTCTGGAGGAAACCAGGAGGTAACATTTGAAATGTAAATAGGTAAAATTCAATTAAAAAATAATTATAAGAAGATGTCATGCAAAAAAAAAAAAAAACAGGCATCCGCGTGCCCAAGTGAAGTTCTAGGGAGATAAGACAGAAAGATCTAGGGCCTTGGCAGCCATCTTCCTGCAAAACTGACTTCACCCCAAATACAAACCTAAATAAATAAATATAGAAAATAGATAATAAGTAATAATGAGAGAGAGAGAGAGAGAGAAAACAAGCTCTGAGGAATGACACTGAGTTGTTCTTTACACATATATACATACATGCCTATGCAATGCCAATGTACAAGAACACACATACATACATACACACACACAATAATTAGATGCTTACACGGGACATCCACTTTGAGGAAATATGCAGGAGTTTATGGTGTTGTTCATTTAATCAGCCAACTAAAAGCAGGGATATTGGTGAGCAGCCTTCTTGTTGGAAAACAGAAAGAATAAAGACAGAGGCTTCTGGGCATTTTTTTAATAGTTGGCCGAGTGGGGTCAGAGGCCTTGACTTCTTTTATCTGAAAAACACTTTGATAATATTCATGTTAGAAAGAATGGTTGTATTCTTCTCGATGCCAGCTTATTAAGAGGGGTTAAAGGCAGCTCTTGGATCATTGAGGCCAAGGCTTGAAAGCAGAAGGTTACACACAATCGTTTAACCTCTAAGGCAACGAAACCATGGCGAAAGAAAAAAAAATATGTACAATTGGCTCTGATCCAAGCAAAATCACAACAGGTCACTTCTCTATAAATATTTCTGGACCTGGGGCTCAGCTAACTTAAGCTCACTCTTTTAAAACAGCCAAACTTTGAGAGGGAACAAAGATGAAGGGATTGTCAATAAATACAGCAACAATGTGTTATTTTACCCACATTTTTCTAGCTACCACAAGGATATAAACCAGCTGGGGAGCCAGAAGGAGTGGCTGTTTTTCACTGTTTACCTGTAAGTCTGTGACTTGTAATCAAGATTACTGACATGGGATTGAGTCATTGTTCAATCAGCCATGTATGATTTTCTTTCCTTTTTAAGTGTGGAATAATTTGTAACTATTCACAGTATAAGGTAGCATTCCTACTGTAGTATCAATAAGAGTGGGAAGCAGAGTTGGGGAGAAGTGTTTCCACAGGAAGAGGATAAAACATGATGAAGGTTCATCATAATAAATTATAAGCTGTCAAAGAGTAAAATAAAAAATTTAAATCATCAAAATTTGAGTAAAGTAAGAAAGTTGGTGAGGAGGGTCTTTGAATGTTTGACTCTAAAAAGGACATAAACTCTAACCAGATCACCTGATACAGTGGCCTCATTCAGACTTTGGCACGGATGTAAGAGTTACTTTCTTGAGATGTCAGATTTTGAGTACGTTTTAATTGTGTGTGTTTTCGAGTAGTCGTGGAAGATTTTTATTTGATGTGCTCCCTCATGAACCTCACCGTAGATGTTTAAAATTTCCCCCATTCTCTATGGATATGAAGAAAAGGTAGCCTCTTCTTAATTTGGTCATTTCTGATGAGACCACTGCAACCACTTGAAAACCACTTCCAACTGGCACGAGATCTCCATTGCTACGCAACCAAAGCAAACCGATCCATGTCTCTGGAGTATTTATGGATGAGGTCATCTTCTGCAACAAGGGCCAGAACCTCTGCAGATCTCTCTTCGAAGTTGCAGTTCAGCCCTGGCACAGCCTTCTCCTGACTTCACCTCTGCAGGGCTGAGGAAAATTCTTCAGAACAGGCTGCGCCAAGCTATCTACACTTCACTACCCAAAAAATTGCAAGCATTCTTAAGGTAAGAACAAAAGCAATGACCTGACCTCACCCCAGTAAAGAGGCCATTTCTCCTCCTCATCTTGTCCCTGGTCTCTGCAGAAAGGCCATCGAGGCTGTGACTGGTAACACAGAACCTGAATCGAGGTCTGTTCCTGGCTCCAACACCAGCTACGCCCAGGCTGGGATCAGGCTATCGCCACTACCTGTGCTCTCGATCCTGAGGCCAACCTGGCTTCTAACACAGTGGTTCTCTACCTTCCCTAAAATGGCGACTCCTTAATACCCATATCTCATGTTCAGTTGACCCCTAACAATAAGGTATTTTTGTTGCTACTTCCATAACTGTAATTTGCTGCTGTTGTGAATCCTAGCATCAATATCTGTGTTTCCAGTGGTCTTAGGTGACCCCCGTGAAAGTCATTTGACTCCAAGGGTTACAATTCACAGATTGAGAACCACTAACAACAGTTGGATTATAAGATAAGCATCACTACCTAAACTGAATCATTGGTCAAGAACCACCTCAAGCCAGATTACAGTACCAACACCCAAGTCTATGTTCTGAATATAAGTCAGGTGCAAATTCCCACACCAGCGCCTATAGGCATAGAATGTCAACACTTTATCATCTCTCTAATCTTCAAGTTAACTCATCTGCAAATAAATTCAAGGAGTTACTTCATGGGGGCATTGCGGTTTAAATAGCTCAGATTTGTAGCACCTACAAGGCTGGTACATATTTTAAATACTATCTGTAACAGTGAAGAGTCATTTAACTCTCAACCAAAGACGATGAACGAAAACAAAAACTACTTGAATCAATCCTTAATAATATTTATATTTCCCTTATTCTCTCAAATCTGTATGATTACTCTCTAATACCCTTCAGAACCACAGCTAAACCATACGAGCTCATTCTGACCATCACCTCCTTTGGTCAATGGGATCAACATGTCAAGAGTGGAAATTGCTCTAGCCTGGCTTCTTCATCTCAAGATAGCTTGTTTTTCCTGATTAACACAGAGCCATTACTTCCAAAGCATGATGACAAGATTGTTTCTTTCACTTTGTACAAAACTTAAAGCAATGTGATACCCATGATGAGCACTGGATAAATCCCAAGTAATTGAAAACTAGCTTAAACTAAACTTTGAGGGGTTAGAAAGAGGTCTTTTATTTGTAACAAATTTGCATATCTAGGTTCTTCTTTTCCTGAACCATTGTAGTTCACAAATGTTAGAAAACCAAGGAAAGACTGAGCATAAACAAGGAAAGATTATGGCTGGGGAGGATTGGCTTTGAGCCTAACATTGCTTTATCATGGTCCTGGCAAGTAATCAATGGAAGATTAACAAATTTAATCAACAAACAAGGTTTTCCGAAAGCAGGGCCTGTACCAGATCCTGCATGTAAATTCAGATCCTGATGCCAAGGTGCTTTATCAGCCCATATGCAAATCGTCTTTTGATGGAGATCAAAGGCAGGAACGAACAAAGGCTTGTGCAGCCAAAGCCAGGTAGACATTCACTCTTCCATTGTGAGGAGTAGGGCGTGTGGTGGGATGTTCCTCTGCTATGACTGAAGGATGAGGTTCAATGGTAGTCTTCTTAGCAAGCTGTCTCAAGGCATTCACGCAGCTGCATTTCCCAAGGCCATCAACCAAGTTAATGACATGCTAGACGTGCAATGTTTTTGCAAGGCAAAAGGTGAAATGTCATTAAAATTTATCTTGTAGATAATGTTAGCAAAGGGACAAAATCTTAAAGAGCTTGATCTTTTTCCTCAAAGAAAACGCATCAAAAGTCACATTTGGTTCCAGATTGAATAATTTAGTCCCTGACACTTGCCTTGTTAAGGGCACATAGTGGATTTAGATGCAGATCTCTGCGGGTAGGATTTATAGGATCTGGACATGAAGTGCTTCCGAATATCAATTAAACTGCTGAATTTAAGATCAACCACCAGAAGAGATTTTTGATCTTAGGGGGACACGGATTGTGTAAAATTTGTTAAAAATAAATTTCCTCAACATGTGAGCCTCTCTCGCCATACTAGATGAAACCAGAACAGAACAGAAAAGAGATGACAGAGAATTCCGATAAGAATGAGGCTTGTGCTTAATTCCATTGGCCAGTGGTGAGTTACTCTTAAGACAAACATCACACACACACACACACACACACACACACACACACACACTAATTAAGCATGTACAAACACACACACAAATGATTCTCTGTGTTATCTGGCAATAATTTAGATCAAAAAGTGTTTACAAGGGAGACTAAATTTCAGTTACGTATGCAGAGATGCTCATACAGAGAACTTTAAGCTGTAGAAAGAGTGACCTGGCAGGAGATCATTGGATAATTGGGGAGTATGCTCTGTGTGTGTGTGTCTGTGTCAATGTGTCTGTCTCTGTGTGTGTGTCTGTGTGTGTATGCATGTACTCACAGTACTTTTGCAAATAATACATATGGAATGCATGTGTGTACTGAAGAATCTTGTATACAGAGGCATTACATAAGCAAGTGAGTCTCAAATGTTTCTCTTGTACCATTGCATGATTCCACTTATTTTGGTTGATCTCTCATTGGCTTGGAACTCCCCCTAACAAAGAGCAGGCTGACTGGCCCGTCCATCTCTCACCGATGGGATTACAAGTACATGGCACCACACCTGGCAATTTTACCTGGCTGAGGAGTCAATTCCAGGTCTACAAACTTGCAACAAGCGCTTTACTGAGTGATCTCCACAGCCACAGGAAGTATAGTCTTGGTGCAGATTCCTTCCTCATTATCTCTTCTGTTCACAGCTATGACATGGTGACTTCTCTTACCAGTTGTTTTCCTCATACTGCCTTAACATGTGCCCTTAGCAAGCCAAATGGCCAACCGATCCTGGACTAGAACCTTCTGCTTGAGGCCAACATAAATGGTTCTCTTTTGAAGTTGCCTAAAGGTACCCTGTACAGTCAGAAAAAGCTAGCATACCACTATGCTGCCACTCCTAAATCTTTGACTATTTAAATTCAAAACTAGTCAAATAGGTAAAGTTCAAACCTCATTGCTCCACTGTTCTGATTTCCCTATTTGGTTCCTACAGCTGTGGTCCACAGCATCCCACAGGTCTACACACACTTCTCAGACGCACAATTCTTAAACTTTAGAAGAGCTAAATGTACTTATATTAAAAGTGAACACCCTCTGCTCAACATCTTTTAGGTATGCTTGATTTCACTGCGAATAGAAAAATCCATGGCTTTCCTGCTGAGACCAAACCCTTGAAAAGGACCAATAAGGCTCTGATTGGGCCAGCAAGCTTCAAGTGAATTAAAGTAAAGACATCTAAAATTTGATTCTCTGTGGGTATCTTTGTTCATACACACTGACACCTTTGAAATTTTCCATTTAATACAAAACATTTTCTATTAGTGATCTGTGCATTTATAAAAAATATGAGTAGTGAAGAAAACAAGTATCTTTCAGATTACTCCTCTCCTCTCCACCCTCTTAACTCTACTCCCTATAAGTCCTTGCCATATTCCATATCTGTGTGTGTGAGTGTGTACATGTGTGTGTGTGTGTATGTGTGTGTGTATGTGTGTGTGTGTGTAATTATGGTGTGTGTGTGTGTGTGTGTGTGGTGTGTGTGTGTGTGTGGTATGTGTGGTGTGTGTGTGTGTGTGTGTGTGTGTGTGTGTGTGTGTGGTGTGGTGTGTGTGTGTGGTGTGTGTGTGTGTGTGGTGTGTGTGTGTGTGTGTGGTGTGTGTGCATGTGTGCATGTGGCCATGGTGCAGCTAACCAGTGAGCCTGACAAGCTCCACAACTACAGCTGATGGCCTCCTCTCCCAGTGTCCATGAATGACAGTGAGTTCCCAGGAAGGGCTGGACTGCTCAGAACCCCTTCTCCGTTACATGGCCTGACTATTGACAAGCAATCACACCAGCTGTGGTTTAGATGGTTGAATGATTGGTGGCCTTTAAAGTTGCTCTTTATTGCCATTCATTGTTTTCCTGCCATTGTACTAAATTATTTTTACATGTTTGTCCTCATTTCCTTTAACAAAGTCATTATTGTTATCTCTACCTCACAGATGGTGATACTTATTTAGTCACATCAGTATGCTTGAGGCTGGCCTCAATACTTTCTGGATGATTCTAATGCCAGCTAATTCACGTTTCCTCCAAGCGTCACCTGACATACAATCTTGGACTTCTAAGCCCACAAACGTTCATCTGGTTTCAGTCCATCCAATTTCCAAGATTAGGAGTCTTTCATCTTTCTGATGGAAAACTATGAGTCATTAGATATTACCAAACACCTTTAAGCCTCCCCATAAGAAATTGTTTTCATTCTCTACCTCCCACATCAACAATGTGGCCTTTTCTGGTTGGATTATTTGACACTCAATACATCAAGGCTGAAATCCCCAGATCTCTGAATCTTTGGACCAATGGTTATGTCACATCTATTAAGTGGTATGACCTGAATAAGTCATTTCCTAAACATCATGCATTTTACCATGCAATATTTATGATTGCTGCCTTACTAAAGTGGAAACAAAATGTGTAACAAGTGTTTTTTTTAAATAAATGGTTCTTGTGTTTCTTTTACTTTTTTGAAACATTTATTTTAGAAATTTAATTATGTTGAAGTGGGTGGGAGGGGTCATATGTGGACATCGGGTAAAGGTGCCCTCAGGAGGACCAGAAGAGGGCATTAGATGCACTGGGCTGGAAATGGATGTGCGAGAATGGATGTAATCTGCAGCAAGTGGATTCTGGGAACTGAACTTGGAGTCCTCTTAGGAACAGGACATGCTCTTACTAATAAGTTATATCTTCAGAGATCCTCAGCTTTATTGTGCATATTGTGCATAAATATATTCCTCCATTATTTATAACAATCAATATTTTTAAAGAATTAAATTGGATTACTGGAGAATTCACATACCAGTTAAATAACTTAGAAAGAAAAATGTTTGACCTTTCAAAATGTATTTCAACAAAAACAACATATTTCAAGTGTGCGATATACAATCCAAGTTTTGTGAGTGTCTAGCTATAGAAATTTTGAAATTTCAGCCTAAAATAAAGTTTTAGGTGGCAGGAAAATAAAGCAATGATTAACAACTGTTCCAAATATTGTATTCAAATGCTGCTCTCTAACTTAATAGATAATGTCTATAATATTTTTTAAGCATATGGGTAGCCTATTATCACTAATTTCCTTTTCTATATCAATTTCATTTAAATAGAATTTAATTTGCATGAACAACCACAGCCATATAATTTGACAATTGAATTTGTTCTGGAAGTTTCATACATGTACAGCATGTACCTGTTGCCTCCCCAAGCCTACATTACGCCCTTATCATCCCTGTCCCTCTCCTCCTAAATCTCTCAAGCTCATTCACATTGTCTTGTTTTGACCCTACATTAATCAGGCCCATCTGTGTAGCCATGAATATGAAGCCCAGGTGACTGAGCAGTGAGACACTCAAGTAAAACAATGCTTCCCCTCTCCCTGAGTCTCTTAATAGCTCACACTAACAAATAGGACTCCAGAAACTGATCACTGTGACTGATTGCTGATTGTGTTGGGGGTGTAATGTCATCATTCAGTTGTAAACTAATAGTTATAGCAATTACCAAACTAATTACAACTCTAGACAATGGCATTGAGAGTGATTCACCCTACCTTCTGGCTCTGATGTTCTCTGTAACTCCCCTTCCTTCCCCGGACCTAACGCGGAGGAGGGTTGTCTGATGTCTTGTTTGTGAATTGAGCCCACAATCATCATTATTCGGCTTCTTGGGTGGTCATGGTCTCACTACCATTCACTATAAGGGGAGCATCTCTTACTAAAGTTTGGGGAACAGCTTGTCTGTAGTTTAAGCAGAGATATGTGAAGATGTTCAGTTTGAACACTTCAATAAAAGTTCTTAGCCCAGTCTACAACTTCCTAAGGCCTAGGTTGTCACCTGAGGTTGTGATACAGTGAGTCTCCTATGGGAAGATCTAGAGGAAATATTCAAGGACTTTGTTGGCTCACAAAGTTAATCACTCTTCAGGCTGGTGGAAAAGACAGCCAATTCAAAAGCAGACTATAGGCTAAACAGAGGTCTCAATGAAGACACAAATGGCTATAAAATAAATAGAAGTGTTCAACATACCTAAGACATGGAGGTGACAAACACCATTAAGATTCCACCTCTCCCAGGTCAAATGTGCATCTGAAGAATAGAGAAGTACTCATATGGATACTGAGAGGGAATTTCTTACCTGGTCTTTATCATATATGAACTTCGTGCATACAGACAATGGAGTCAGTCTGGAAGTCTCTTAAGACTAAAATAAGAAAACAAACGCACCCCTGGTATACAGTTGGACATTTACTAAAGTTTAAGTCATACTATACACACACTTAGACACCCACATTCAACTGCCCTCTCAATGGCAGGAATAGATGCAGCTAATCACCAACAACTGATAATATATACTGAATATCTAGTTCATGTCTGTGGAATTGTGTTCTGTGAAATGTATGGAATTTGCAGAGAAATAGAGACTAGAAATTTTCTACTAAGTGAGTGGCACAGCCAGAGGACAAATGTTGCATACTGTTTCTCATGTACAGATCTAAGCTTCAACAGTCGGGTTCTGTTTAACACAGACTGCCTACAGAACTTAGAAAAACCTTAGGAAAGATGTGAGATGATGTCTGAAGAGGTAGAAAGTGGATATAGGGAAAGGAAAGAGAGAAATAGGAGCAGGATGGGAGGTTTAAAGCAGGAAGAAAACAGCAAATTTGGAAAATCGAGGTGGACATGGTGAGGAGAGAGGTTGTCGCATGGCAAGGAGAAATAATAAAGAGACCTATGTGGAAGCCTGCTGTCTTGCTTAACTAGCTCTCTCTCCCCCCTCAATATATATATATATATATATATATATATATATATTGATTAAAGGAATGATTATCCTGCATAGCAAGAGGTACATATACAGAGAAGCCACTGGGTTAATGAAAACGTAGACTTTTAGTTCCAAGTGTGAGATTTGTTTTTTCCCCAAAAGGCACAAAGCCAAATACCCAGCTACAATCCCAGACTTTTGCCAGTCCTCATAGTTGCCTACCAGATCTAAAAAGATAAGATCATGTGTACACACCATACGCCTTGGTTGCAAGACATGACAAGCTTGAATGGGCAAATACTTCCCTAATGGATAGTAGTCAAGACTTCAGAGGGTGTGAGGAGGGCTACTGGCGGAGAAAGTCTGTGCTCTTGCCAAGCCGGCTATTAAAGAAAACTGAAGCAAACATTTCTATAAAATCGAAGTGCAAAATTAACAAAGCAAATCCCCAAAGGGGTCTTTAAAGGAAGTGATGAGAAATACCTACTTAATATCATATAGTACAAAGATAACCTCATTAACTAATATTGACCTGTTTTTGAAGAATTGGAGTCAATAACTACAGAGCAGAAATCCTTAGACACAGTGGTAGCTCAGAAACACAAAGGTGAAAGCTTTTATGCACTGTTTGATATGTTTATATGTTAGAGGGCATACTGTTCAAAGAGAACTCAAGATGTTTCATTATGAAGGACCTGAACTAAATGCCCACAGGAAGAGATAGATAATTGAATGAGCGAAGATATTGACGAACAAATCCACGCCGATTTCAATTTGAAATGACCTTGAAGAATACTTATGTGGAGGAAGTCTTGTATGGTTGGAGGTCTTCAACCCCTACCTGGCATTTACACCATTGTGAAGTTTTGTTTTTATAAATGTGATGCAATACACCATCTAAAACTCTTATTCCTGGATTTCACGTCTCCCAAAATGATTAAACTTTCTAGTTTATCTTGGAGTTAAAAATGATGAGGAAATCTTAATCTAGACCTAACTGCCTTTAAGAAACACAGGACCTTCTGTCCATTAGAGACAACCATAACTATTGGAAATTATGTCTTTATTTTAACAACTCTGGAAATAGTTTAGTTACACAGCACCTGAAGACACATTTTTTGAGAAAAATCTATAAGCTCTTTGAAAATGAGTCTGTAACATTTGAGAGCTTCAACACATTCCTCTCCTGTACAGGCTGGCATGATCAGGTTCTACTCAAAAGAGATGCATCAAGAACTTCAAGATTTCATCTCTGTCTGATTAGCCTAGTCTAAGGCAATAGTGTCTCTCCTCTTAAAGATCTGAACAGCAACTTTTTAATATTCTCTAGCACTGCTATAAATCACATCACTCACCCAGGCAAAAAAGAGCAGAATGTGGAATGTCTTCTCACATGTGATTGAAAGTCTTCTCTGAGTATGGGAGTGTCAAGATAACAGTTCTTGATCTTTCTCCTGCAGTGCATTTATAGAGCAAAAGCAATCATTCCACATCCTTTCTCTAAGCAGAAGCATCGTGGTGAAGTTCAGTTTGCTGTCCTCACACTTCATATCTAGCAGTGTTGCAAATGTTGTCCCTAGATTATTGGGGTTATCCTCAAGGAAGAAGATCTTGCATATATCACTACGAAGATGACTTCATTGAGACAGAGCATTTTAGAATACCCAGTATTCCAGTCATGAATTCAAGAAGGTTAACAAGCTGAAGGACCACGTGAGATCCCTCAATCCCACTTGGGAAGGAGAAGAAAGCAATCGTAAGAAGGGCCAGAAGGGAGGTGACCTGGGTGAGGAGGGACAGGTAGGAAAAGGGAACATAATAAGGTTTTGGGATGGGAATTGGAGTGAAGTCTAGAGAGGCCAGCAGAAAAAACAAGTTCAAGTCCACAAACAATTAAAAACAATAGAAGATTCTAGTTGGAGCAGTTAGAGGAAAAAGGTGGGGAAGGACTGAAGGAGCTGAAGGGGTTTAAACCATAGGAGAAGAACAACAACATCAACCAATCAATTTTGTCCCCAGAGTTTCCAGGGACTAAACCACCAACAAGAGTACACGCTGGAGACCCACTTGTCCAGCTTCCATATGTAACAGGGGTTGGCCTTATCTGAGCCCTCAGTGACATGGGAGAGCCCTTGGTCTTGTAAGGCTTGATGCTCCAGCATAGGGGAATACTAGGGAGGTCCAGGGGTGGAATTGGGTAGGTGAAGGGGGCCCCTCATAGAAGCAGAGAAGCGACAGACAGAGTATAGGGGGGTTGCAGAGGGAAACCAAGATGGGGAAATAACATTGAAATGTAAATAAAATAAAAATAACCAATAAAATTTTTAAAAGAAGCAGTAAGTTAAATTTTATATTACTAAAAGTTTAAGTGATAGCAGGTCAAAACCTTCTCCATCTGTTCTCAAAGACTTCCTCTATAAAAGTACCATGGTAAGCAATCTGTTTGGAGTAATCCCCAAGGATCATGGTCAAATATAATGAACCAGTAAGTTGGCCAGTAGTTCAACATACCAATTGTGTTACTCTTAGAAGTGGATAATGTATAAAAGTACGGGATATCCGTATTTACCATCACAGACCCAAAAGCTGATGTAAAAAAGGGAAGGACCAAGGAAGATGTTTGAAATCACTCAAAAGATGAAATAAAATAGTTATCCAAAGTAGATAGAGGGAGGAAACTGGGTGGGAGAAGGGATGGAGAGGAACAGGGAAGAGATCTAGGGAGAGGGCCTGGAGAGTGGATGTAAAATCTGAAAGGCGGGGTGAGGGGCACCAAGCATATCTGAGGAAGTGACAGAGACCTGGGATGATGGAGGGATGAAAGCAGTCTGAGGGAGTGACTCTAGCTAGACATCCAACAGTGTGATATAGAGCAGAGTGGCACCTCCTGCGTAGACAGGACTCCAGTGGAAGAATAAGGACATAACCACCACAAAATCTCAACAGAATTTCTCCTGCCTATAGTAGAGCAGGAACAAAGATGAAACAGAGACGATGGAATAGCCAAGCAGTAACTGGCCAACACAAGAGACCACCAAGGGTAACACAGACAAAGAACCAATGCCTAGCACAATGTGTTCTGTTATACTTTTGATTAGCAGCCTAAGCGTGGCTTGCTGTTCTCTCAGAGGCTCAGCTGACTGAAATAGATGCAGATACCCACAGCCAAATACAGGAAGGAGTTTGGGACTTTTTTCTGAAGAGTTGGGGGAAAAGTGAGAGCCCTGAAGGGAATGAACTCCACAGGAAAATGGCAGAACATGCAGCTAGACCCTTTGAAACTCTCAAAGACTGAGCCACCAACCAAATAGCATATACAGCTGGACCAATACTCCCCAGCACATGCACCAGATGTGTAGCTCAGTCTCCAGGTGGTTCCTCCGTTTTCTGGAGCAGTGGCTATTTCCCTAAAATTGTTGTCTGACTGTGGACTCTGTTCCCCAACAGGCTGCAATCTGGACTCAGTGGGAAATGCACCCTAACCTTTGGGGAGACTTGGTGCACCAGGGTTGGGGGATAGTCAGGGATCTCACCTTTTAGAGAAAGAAGGGAAGGAGATGAGAGGAACTCTGTGAGGGGGGGAACCAAGGAGTCAGAGCAGCAATTGGGATATAAAAAAGCATACATGATGATAGATAGATAGATGAGGTGAAATAGATGAATGAATGGATGAATAGATAGATGGATAAGATAGATAGATAGATAGTAGATAGATAGATAGATAGATAGATGAATGGGTGGATGGATGGATGGATGGATGGATAGATAGATGGATGGATGGATGGATGGATGGATGGATGGATGGATGGATGGATGGATGAGATGGATGGATGGATGGATAGATGGATGGATGGATGGATGGATGGATGGATGGATGGATGAATGGATGGGTTGGATGGATGGATGGATGAATGGATGGATGGATGGATGGATGGATGGATGGATGGATGGAAAATCTAAAATATAAAAATCTTTGGGGACAAGGTTACAATTAATTACTTTTTTTTGAATTCAGGAATGGTTTTTGTTTTCATTGTTTGGCTGGGTTGGGTATTTTGATTTGTTTTTGTTTTTTGTTTGTTGTTTGTTGTTCTTGTTGCTGGCCATACTAAAGCATAAACCATAAGGAAAACAGTAAATAATAAATGTCTTGGTTGGGTTTCTACCTGTTACAATGAGCTTCCACCATAACCAAAAAAATTACAGAGGAAAACATTTATTCAGCTTGCACTCCCACACCCATTGTAGTCTATCAGGAAGGACTCAAACACAACAAAACCGATGATACAGGGCCATGGAGCAGTGCCTTACTGGTTTACTCTTCCGGGCTCTTGATGTCCCTCCCATCCCTAGGGAGCCCTTGGTAGCCGATGACTGCTGAGGTAAGGGGGTTAATTTCTTTGGGTGTAAGGTCCTGAGGCTACCTGCTGTCAGTAAAGATCATCCTGTTCCTTATAAATATGAGGCAACACTAAATGGGCTCAGTATTAAACAGAGAGGGAGGGATCAGGGAATAAAATAGATGGAAACAGTGGGAAATTGGATCAAATGCATTATATACATATATGATTATTAAATAAAAATGTGTTCACATCAAGGTATTTCAGACAGTCCCATTTGTCTTTAGAAGACACATTTGTTGAGTAAAAAAAGAAAATTAGATTTGGAAAGATTTGCAGAATATAAATACAATGAAAAACCACAAAAAACTCAAAACACTCCAAAGAAATCTTTTTTTTTGAAGTAAGAAAACAATTTTTCTCATAAAAATGGACAAAACTTTCACCACCATTTTCAAAAAAGAATCATATAATAAATCAATGCCTTTAAAGCAGCGACTATTATGGACTTGGGCAAGATATTTGATGGTTGAAGCACCGCTTTGCTCTTTAAGCCTAGGCAACCCAGATGTCCACAAAGAATGGATATAGAAAATGTGGTTCATTTACACAATGGAGTACTACTCAACTATTAAGGGCGGGACATCATGAGTTTTGCAGTAAATGGATGGAACTAAGAAACCATCCTGGTGAGGTAACCAGATCCAAAGACATACATGGTGTACTCGGTGACAAAGTGGATATTAGCCAATAAAGAAGTACAGAATACAGTATTCAATCCATGGAATTCAGAAGGTTAACAAGCTGAAGGGCCGTGAGGGATCCCTCAATCCCACTTGGGAAGGAGAAAAGCAATCATGGGGTCAGAGGGAGGGGCGACCTGGGTGGGGAGGGACAGGTAAAGGAAAGGGAACATAATAGTTTTGGGGTGGGAATTAAGAGTGAAGTCCTGAGGGCCAGCAGAAAAAAATATAACAAGCAATCTTGGGAGGTAGGAGTGAGAGAACCTCAATAATGTACCAGAGACCTGGAATGTGAGAAATTAAGCACTCAGGACTCAAGGGAGGGGACCTTGGATGAAATACCTAAAGTAGGGGAGGAAACTTGTAAGTCCATCTCAGTGAAAAATAAGGCATCACGTGGAGGGATGAGGTTGTAATCCCCATCAAAAACCCTCTGACCTTGGGCGAATGGCGGCTTTCTAAAAATGTTCAACATCACGTTAGTCATAAAGGAAATACAAATCAAACAACCCTGAGATTTCCACCTCACACCAGTGAATGGCTAAATCAAAAGCTCAGGTGACAGCAGATGCTGGCAAGGATGTGGAGAAGAGGAACCTCCTCCATTGTTGGTGGGATTGCAGACTGGTACAACCATTCTGGGGAAATCAGTCTGGAGGTTCCTCAGAAAGTGGACATTCCACACCTGAGGACCCAGCTATACCTCTCCTGAGCATATACCCAAAAGATGCCCCAACATATAAAAAAGACACGTGCTCCACTATGTTCATCGCAGCCTTATTTATAATAGCCAGAAGCTGGAAAGAACCCAGATGCCCTTCAACAGAGGAATGGATACAGAAAATGTGGTACATCTACACAATGGAATATTACTCAGCTATCAAAAACAATGACTTTGTGAAATTCGTAGGCAAATGGTTGGAACTGGAAACTATCATCCTGAGTGAGCTAACCCAATCACAGAAAGACATACATGGTATGTACTCATTGATAAGTGGCTATTAGCCCAAATGCTTGAATTACCCTAGATGCCTAGAACAAATGAAACTCAAGCCGGATGATCAAAATATAGATACAGATCGCTCCTAGAGACACAACCAAGGAGAATACAGCAAATACAGAGGGCGTATGCCAGCAGGAAACCACTGAACTGAGAACAGGACCCCTGTTGAAGGAATCAGAGAAAGAACTGGAAGAGCTTGAAGGAGCTCGAGACCCCATATATACAGCAATGCCAACCAACAGAGCTTCCAGGGACTAAGCCACTACTAAAAAGACTATACATGGACTGACCCTGGACTCTGACCTCGTAAGTGTAACAATGAATATCTAGTAAGAACACCAATGGAAGGGAAGCCCTGGGTCCTGCTAAGACTGAAACTAGATTGTGGGGGAGAGGGCAGCAATGGGGGAGGGGTTGGAGGAACCCATAAAGGGAGGGGAGGAGATGTTGCCTGGGCTCAGGAGAATAACTTTTCGAAAGCGTATATAAAATATAAATTAATAATAATAATAATAAAAACTGGTTAGAAATGATCACGACTAAAATGAACTCCAGGGACAGGAATGGAGAACTTGAGGGAAAGGAGATCAGTGACAGGCCCAAATTGGGTCTAAGCTCAAGCGGAGATTGACCCGACACTGTACTGATGCTACTGATTGTGCACAGACAGGAGGCTAGCATGGCTGACCCCTGAGAGGCCCAACAAGCAGCTGACTAGGAGACAGATACAGATACTTGTCAACCCAATGGACAAAGCTGCTGACCCCTGTGGTTGAATTAGGGAAAAGCTGGGAAGAAGCAGGAGAGGGGCTACCCCATGGGGAGACCAGCAGTCTCAACTGACCTGGATCTAGAGATCTCTCAGACACTGAGCCACCAAGCAGGCAGCGTGCTGCACCGCTGATATGAGGACACACATGCAGCAGAGGACTGGTCTGGCCTCAATCGAGGAGAAGACACACCTAACCCTTGGAACTTGGGAATTTGGAAGTTGGGAGGTCTGGTGGGATTAGAGCCAGACATAGGAAGGGACATCCTTTGGGAGACAGGACAGGTATGGGATGAGGAATAGTCAAGAGGGACGGGTGGGGGGGGATAACAACTGGACTGTAAAAAAAAAAAGATTAAGATTAATAATTTTTAAAAACGGCTAATAAAATAAATTTCTGGTTTTATTTTTTATGTATTAAATACGTTTGGTGTGCTACATTAAAATGTAATTCAAGAAAATCATCATAATGATACTAGAAATTATCAGGTTGTCAAAATGCCTGGTTTACATTTAACTTTTTCTAGCCTCTTTAGAATTCTATCTTGAAATAAATCTTTTTGGCACCTGGTAGACAAGTTTGGTCCTACATGTATGCCCTATTTTCTCAGAGGAACAAAAATTAAAATTTTGGCTTTGTCTCTGAGTTTACACCCACAACCCAAAAGCGTACAGACAACATAACCCGGAGGAAAAATCTGCCATGCTTCCTTTGACTCTGCTGGCTGATTTATACATCAGGTTGTGGGATTTAGTGTTGAATATTTGACTGAATGCTGGGTGTGGTGTGTGTGTGTGTGTGTGTGTGTGTGTGTGTGTGTGTGTGTGTGTGTGTGTGTGTGTGTTTCTGGATGGAAATTTTCATTACAAATCAGTGGTCTGAAGAAAGCAATAATTTATGATGTTAGGCCACAATACCGAGTGCCTTTGTTAAGGCAAGAGGCTAAGGAAAGCGCTCATGCACTAATGCTTGAGTAGGAGCCTTGATTATCTTCTTCCCCCAAAGAGTGTTGGCTACTTTCTATCACTGGAACAAAAAATATCTTATCTGAGATACTCAAGGAAGGAGGACTTCTTTCACTTGCCTCCCAGGGGAATAGGAGCAAAAAGACAAAATAGCTAAATGAAATTGAGTCATAAACAACAAGGCTTGCACCAGCTTGACATGTTTATAGGATGCCAACCAAGGAAGCAAAGTCGTACAAGAACTGGACTTAACCAAGCTTTTAAAAAGGCCTGGCTCAGTGACAGCACCTTGTAGCCTAGACCCACCCCAAAGTTTTCACAACCTCATAATAGACACCAGTTGGGGACCAAGTGTTCAGACACATGAACCTACAGGGTGCATTTTTTATACAAACCATAACAGCTACCATTTTACTCAGATTTAAAGACCAACAGCTCTCCTGGATTTACCCTCAGATTCAGCCTGAAGTTGCACACCAGCTCCCACCATCCTAAGTAAGCTGAACAGATTTACCCCTCTTTCAATGGGTAAACCAATTTTTCTCTCTAATAAATATGCTTCTCTGAAAACATTACTCCTGCTTTCTGAGAACACTGGCTAACATAAATACCCCAAATATTTTTCTTCCAGACTACAAAGTCTATAGTAATCTGAAGGACTATTACTGTCAATCCTTTGATTGTGTTAAAAGGTGTAAATATTTCATATTACATAATAATACCATATGAGTTTTAAATATAACATTGAAAATTTAGTTTTTATAAACCCTATTTAGCTTTTGTAAATTTAACTTCTTTTTAGTAATGGTTCTTTCCCACTCTGGAAAAATCTGGTGGAAAAAACTCAAACCAAAATCAGAACATTTGGCTCCCTATTGTTTATAATGTTGCTGTGATCTTGTGCATGAGTGAGAGTGTGTGTGTGTGTGTGTGTGTGTGTGTTGAGTGTGTGTGTAAGTGTGTGTGTGTGAGTGTGTGTGAGTGTGTGTGTGTGTGTGTGTGATGTGTGTGTGATGTGTGTGTATGTGTGTGTGTGTGTGTGTGTGTGTGTGTGTGTGTGTGTGTGTGTGTGTGTGTGTGTGTGTGTGTGTGTGTGTGTGTGTGTGTGTGTGTGTGTGTGTGTGTGTGGGTGTGTGGGTGTGTGTGTGTCTAATGCTCCATGTGTTCATGAACCATGAGGTATCAGAGGTCAGAGATCAACCTCAGGCCTATGACAGGTTTATTCCTCAAAGTGTCACTAACTGTCTTTTTTTTGAAACAGCTTTCCACTGGCATGGCTCACCAAGTGAGGGCTGACCTTTGAACCCAGAAGAATCATTCTATGTGTCCTATTGCCAATGTGAGCCTAATCAAGATGTGCTCTAGCACTGAGCGTCAGTCCATGAGGTTACCTTAGCCATCTTCCTAGCTTTGGTTGATCATGAACTGTATTGTACCCTGGAATAATCACACGGAAGTAGGTGGTGATTTTCTCTATCTTTTCCACTACAAAATTTCAAATCAAATAAGATATGAGGGCATCATTTTCAGAGAAAGACGGCACATATCGGGGATATCGCTTTACTGTGTTAGAAGTAGGTGCACTTTATTTATTTTACATAAAAATGAAATCATTGTTGACATTACAAAAGTGAGACTAGCTGATCTGAGAATACATTCCACATTAGAATAAAATTTGAAAGTACTCTGATGCAAAAAAAAATCACTGATCATTTTCCTTCTTTGAACATGATATTATAATGTGGGGAAAGAAATTAAACTTGTTATATGCATGGAGCAGATGGGCTATTAAATTAATTTAAATGTAACCAAGCCTGATGGGAGATAGCATTGTTTATTGACATAAAAACCTCTCCACTCTTGTCATATCATTTTACAGTTTAAAACTTTAAAGCCCAGTGCTAGGTCACAGGAGGCCTAGTTGTGTGTAGACGGCAGGGGAAAGGCGTTTATGTATATATTAGATACTACACATGAGAACATGATCCAATACTACACATGAGAACAGAGGTACTTCTTTTCACTTGGGGTTTCAATACCATGTCCTCTGGAGCCTGAAACATAAGTCATTGAAACCTGGAGATGTTCAGGAACGGCAGTGAAATGATTAGAGTTGGAAAATGGCTCTAAATCATGAAGCTCCTGGACTTAAAGTCCTTAACCTGCTTGAAAAGCCATGCGTGCACTGGATTCCTGTCTCTGAAACTCAAAAGTGGGCGGGATTTGCTTTTGACCCATCCTGTAGATATATAGAAGCAGAAAAGGATAGGAAGGGAAAAAAAACAAGAGGAAATTCTTAAAGTTTTGTTTTATTTGGTACAAACACACTTAACCACTTTCATTTTTGAAAGGGACCAACAACATCTAGGGACAAGCAGGTGTGCGCTCGTTAATAATAGACTTCAAAAGGCCAAGAACCTAGCTACTGAGCATTGAGGGAGAGGAAGAGAACAGAGTGTGACCCCTAACCTCCAGGATTCCTCGACATGCAAACAGGAAGTGCAGTGTCTGTAGTCAAGAACGATATGACAACCGTTTGAGTCCTAAGGAGATGAACACAATCAAACTTGCTTAGGAGGCGAGGTGAAAGCCTCATTAACTACGGAAGTTCCAGACCCTATAGAAAACTTTTGACAGAAGCAGACAGGACATTACCATTTCTGTCTGGGAAAACGGTAACAGAAGAATCCAAGCAAGAGGTGGTAGGGTAATAAAACAGCTGTAACCCGCTGTGCTTTGTCAGATAATACATTTTTCCGTGACTCCAAAGCTGTGATCAATAGAAGATCCATTATATTGATTGATTTGACGTCGCGTGAGGCGATGATGTCATCAAGTCTGGCCTAGCGGCACTCCCTTCTCCCTCTTCCCTTAGCAAATGAGAGGTTTAATTTTGCCTGTATAAACCTGACTAAATAGACAATAAAGGATCTCATCTCTACATTTCTGCTGCAAAGAACAGGAGATGGAGCCGATGTTTTAGCCGCTCTGTTTTAACGGCTGCACTCACCTGCCAGGACGTACTTTCCCTTCATACTATCACCACACATCCTTTCCCTTGATATTTAAACAGAATGGTGTCACAGGTTTGATTTACTCACCAAATGTCTTCTTTAATCTTATATTATCACACAAAATTTGAACAAAACTAAACATAGGGCTAAGGCAAACAACATTGAAATAAGATCTCAGTGCTCTGCTGGAAGGAAATTGAGCGGTTCTACGTCGTCAGTGTGTCCCGTGTCTCTGTGATCTGAGCATGCTTAAAAAAAAACTTCTAAATTCCAGATTTTATCATCTGGAATGACTTTCTTATTCTCTGTCTCGTTAGTTACTGGGTGAAAAAACTAATTCCTCTTTCTCCTTTGAAGGCACAGTGGAAAAGCGTCTGAAGATAAATATTGAGGCTGCATGGACAATTCTCTCAGAACATAATGGTATTTCTTAGGTTTTCAGCAATCTCTCCATTGAAATTGCATTAAACACATGGACCCTGTAATACTACTATCTGACCATAGCTTCAAGAATGGTCTCCTTTTCTCTTACCACATGACAGGAATCACCTTAAAATGCAATATTGGAAGATAGATATCTGGATCCTGTCCCTGTGTCCCTAATTGTAATTATCAATTTGTCTCCTAGCAACAAATGACACAAAAGCTGCCTTTTCCCTTCATGCTTTACCTCCTCTCCTTGCACAAACTCTATAATAAATGGAAGCACACAATTATGCCCTGGGGTTCCATCTGCTTATGATTTTTCACGCACTTGCCCCAGAGGAAGACACTGGGAAATCACTGAGAGGAAGGCAATTTCTTGTACCCATTTAGAAAAATGTCATTTGCCCCAGTATGATTTACAACGTAACACTGGGACCTCCAAAAAAGCTACCAGTCCCCAGCTCCACCCCATTCTGGAAACTTCTGAGTTATTTTTTTATTGAGTGTGCTCATCTAAACACGGAACTTCTGCAGCATCTGAACAATTCTGTGTGTCACTTCTTCTAAGAATGGAGAAATTGGATCATGTAACAAGGCACTGATCTGTTTACAGCCTTTTGAGGAGAAAGTTTGAGTTCAGAGACTGTAAATGCCACGAGGCGTCAAAGCCGATCTTTGCAGAAAAGCTGCCGAAAAAAGGATTCGTCTCCCTAAAGCTGCCCGTGCGTGCCGGAAGAGGGCATCATAAGCTCAAATCCCGAAGAAAATGGTCGGGTTAAATAGCCTTGCCGAAGTAACCATTGGGTCGAGTTATCTGGGCGAAGTAGATGCTGGTGGGGGAGGCCTAGAGGAAGAACGAACCAAGCAAATGGGGATGTTCAAATCCACGCGGCTAGGATTAAAGAGATCCCCTTGGAAAGTCTTGTATTAAGGCTGGATGAATCTGTTCAAGGGTTGGCAGATGGAAGCAGCTGCATCAGGGGAAAACATCCTCTGGCAGGTAGGTCAAATTTACTCAGGCTGATGACTCACTCATAAGTCCTGAAGACATCACATAACTGTCCGGTCAGACTCTTCTTTAACCGATTCAACGTTATAGTCAACAATGCCATAGTCAACATTTCCTGATCAGGTCTGCGAAAGCGCAGAAAATCTCTCATAACGCTCCAACTAGTAAAACGGGTTTCTTCCATCTATAATAATTACCTTCCTAAATTTCAGAGATTAATGAGATGGTATGAAAATAAAAATTGTGTGTGTTTACATAGGGTCAAAGACTATGATATGTTCTCCTAAGTGCCCCATGGATTACTCAGGAGCTGAACACGTACCTGGCATCTGTACCAAGCATAACTCTGTCGTGTTGGTGCAGAAACAGATCTATCCCACTACCTGTTTGGTCATGATTTATGTTATCTGTAGGTTGCCATAAAATTCAACCCATGTGTGTGAGACTGTTGCACTTTGAGATGGAACCCCCTTCACTTTTGTCAACCATCCCACCTATGCTGGGCATCCCTGGCCTCAACTAACTTTTGACAGTACCATGCTCAATCATTTTGACGAGCCCAAGACACATTACAGACTGACTGACTTTCCGTCTGGGAACGGAATCCATTTATATCTAAGGCCTCTGATCCTCTCATTATTTAAGCCCATCACTATTTTTATTGTGCTAACTAACAATACTTATCTGGATGAACTATATATCTGAAGAGTTTTTTCTTTGTCTCCTTGTTACAGTTTTGAAAAATTCACACATTAAATTTTCCTTTATTTTGTTTTTATATCTTGAAATTAGAATATAGTTACATCATTTCTCATTTCTTTCTTCACTCCAAACCTTCATCTCCCTCTCAACAAATTCTTTTCTTTGTTGTTGTCCACACACACACACACACACAACACACATGAGATAAACAATTTGCTACATATGTTTTATGTACTTTGCATCTATGATTTCAGACTTACCAACATGTATTGGATAATAGGTTTAGGAAACTCCTTTCTGGGGAGACTCACAGTGGAGGTCATAAGGATGGTGTGAGTGTTTTGATCCTTTCCATCATCTTCCCCATTTCTCCTGGAATCCTTTCCCATCCATACCCAAATGATTTTTGTGTCCTCTGTCATCATTTTATTTACCAGATTCCTTCCCCTGTATACTCTCAGTTTGTGACCCATCCGCAGGGTCACCTCTAACAAGTCCACCTAACAGGACCACAGCTCCAAGAAAAGTAACTCTCCCTTCTGAGCCTATCAAACCACCTGCTTCCCAGTTAAAAGGTAGGACTTTACCCTCCTCCATTTTGATGCTGGGATTTGTCTCATTGCAGGAGCTTCCGTGGGTCCCATGCATGCTACCACAACTGTTCTGAGTTCGTATATTGCCCTATAGCTTTGGAAAGCACTGTTTCTTGCTTGTGATTACCCAGCGTCTTGAGCCCCCTTGCAGTCTTTCAGCCCCACTTCAGAAATGATGCACACCCTTCAGAAGAGTAGATGTGACATAGGGGTTGAGTAAGTCGCAATTGCATCCTCTCCATCTTGAACATTTGTTGGTCTCTCTCTTAGTGCCACCTACCTGCCAAGCAGCTAATCGTGTCTACCTAATCTGTGGGGTTTAATGAAAAGCTGATAGAAGACACTTTCATGGCTGACTAGTCATTGTAGTAAGTTCTACCTAAGGCCTCCTGACCTGTCTATCCATGGTTTATTGGCCCCAACATAGTATTCTGGTATGGGTTTCACCTTGTGGGTAGCCCAGCCAGAAAGTGGCTGATTACTCCCCATGACATCAATGCCAGCCAAAAGACTCGCCATGTGGACATGCGCTTGGCTCACAGGATTTGTTGATGTATAGTATCTGTGGTTACTTTCTTTCCTGTAGAATGCTTGGTCTTCCCTCAATGTAAGCTACCAGCATGGATGACACTTCCGGTCAATGCCAATTTGACTCTCGATTCTCTATGACTCAAAATATGTAATGTCTCACAGCTTATAATCAATCTTTTTATGATTATAGTGTTTGATCACCCATCCTGAAAATGACTTCTCTTCCCTCCTCTTCTCAGTTCCTCCCTTTCACCTCACCTCCTCCCCTTCCCCCAGAAAAAGCTGGGGGCCTTAATAGACATCAACCAATGACATATCAAACCACAGCACTAATTAAATCCTCTTCCATGAGGCTAACTAAAGCAGCCTAATTAGGGGAAGGATCCAAAAAGCTTGAGCAATATCAAAGACAGCCTCTGTTATTTCCTGCTCTGGGGCCATAGAAGACCACATATTAATGCAGACAAGGCTGGTCCATCCCAGCTATGCAAATCCAGGTTGGCAGTCAGGTTTCCATGGAGTCTCCACGGGCCCACATTAGATTTGCCCCTCTGCGGGTTTCTTGTGGTATCCTTGACCCCTCTGGATCCCCACGTTCTTCCTCCCCTCTTCCCAGGATTCTCCAAGCTCTGCTATAGATCTCTATATCAGCTTCCAAGCCTGCTGATTAAAGTTGTGCTAGATCTCTTGACTGCAAGGATGAGACTAACATCAATAATGGTGGTATTGGGCTTCCTCTCATGGGTCTCAAACTAGACCAGTGACTAGTCAGCCCTTTTCTTGTTTTTGCTCTGTCTTCCACCCCTGCACATCCTATACAAAGACAAATTGTGAATCAAGGTTTGTGGCTCCATTGCTGTCCCAATCCCTCCATTGGAAGTCTTGCCTGGTTATAAGGAATGCCTAGTTCAGACTCCATATCCTCCATTGCTAGGAGTCTTAGCTAGGAATCAACATCATAGATTCCCTGAGATTTTCCATTGTGTCCTAGGTTTTGTAGTTCATCCCAGAATGCCACCCCCATCCTGTTGTCTCTCTCAGTAATACTCTCTCCTCTGTCTTCCCCCATTTCCTCTCTCTATTCCTAAGCCCCACCTCCTCCTCCCTCACCCAGTCTCCTTCATCTACCCCAATGTCTAATCTATTTCTTCTTCTCAATGAGATCCAAGCATCCTTGTGAACCCTTCTTTTACTTTGTTTGGGTCTGTGGTTTATAGGAATAGTTATCATGGTCTTTATGACTTATAAGTGGTCATACCTATGTTTGTCTTTCTGGGTCTGAGTGCACCCTAGTCATGATGAAATTTTTCTACTTCCATTCATTTGCCTGCAAATTTCATGATGTCTTCTTTTTAATAGCTGAATATTTTCCATTGTATAGATATACCACATTTTAATCCATTCTTCAGTTTGAGAGACGTCTAGGTTGTTTCCAGTTTCTGGCCTATTTACAAATAAAGCTCTATGAACGCACTATTGATCAATGTCATTTTGCTTGATATAAGGAATCTTTCAGGTATATATGCTCAGGGTGAATGGTGTATGGGTGAGTCTTGAGGGGTGGAACCATTTTACACTTTCCTGGGAGCCGCAGGGTGCGTTTCAAAGTGGTGTACAAGTTTGTGCTCCCAGAACAATGGAGAGTGTTTCTCTCTTGCTCCCACAACCCCACCTGTGTTCTGTCCCTTGCGTTTTATGGTGGCATTCTGAAGGTGTAAAAAAAATTTCCAAGTCATTTTTGGTTTGCGCCTTTTCCCTGATGACAAAGGACTTTTTTGTGTGTTATTATTTTGGGGGTTCTTTTTTTTGGGGAGGACGAACCCAGGGCCTTGCCTTCCCTAGTAGCGCTCCACAAATAAATCCCCCAACCTTTTTATTATTTTACCTCCAGTTTTATTTCCTCCAGATTCACCCCCAAGGGTTCCCACATCCCACACCTCCTCCTCACCCCCTTCCCGGTCCCCAATTCATCTCCAAGGATGTCCACCACCCACCCCCAGACTAACCTTCTAGTGCCTCAGTCTCTCTTGGGGGTTTGGGGTGCATCTTCTCTGACTGAACCCAACCTGGGAGTTCTCTGCTCTGCCTGTGTTTGGAAGCCTCATCTTTCAGCTGGTGTATGCTGTTGGTTGGTGATCAGTGTGAGAGATCTCAGGGTCCAGGTTAATTGAGATGCTGGTCCTCCTACAGGTTGCCCTCCTCTTCTAGCTTCCTCAAAAGTTTTCCCAGAACAACCCAGAGGAGCAGCAGCTTCCTGTTCCTTGTTTGGGTGCATGGACCTGCATCTGATTCTCAGCTGCTTGATGGGGCTTTTTGGAAGGCTGATCAAGTAGAGCCCTTTTTGAACACCCCATAGCCTCAGTATTAATGGTGCCAGGTCTTGGAGCCTCCCCAAGGCTGGAACCCCCTTGGGCTTTGTGCTGGGCCTTCTTTTCCTCAGCCACTTTCTCTATTTCCATCCAGCATTTCTTCAGATGAGAAGTATAGGTCAGATTTTGGCTACTACTGAGGATGCTTAACCCTCACTCACTTAGGTACTGTCTCTGCTGGAGGTGGATTCATGGGTCGCACAGGGAGCCTTTCATCACAGGTCCCCATTGATCCTGAGGTCTCTCATCCCTGGATCTCTGGTACAATCCCAACCCTCCTCAATACCCGTTTCATTTTTCCACTGTCCCTCAGGGCTTCAGTTCTTTTCCCTCACCCAATACCAGACCATGCCCCCACTCCCATACCTTTTCCTCCCTATTCCTCCTCCTTCCCCACTTTGTGGTTTCTTTCTTCTCCTCCCTGTGTAGCTGAGGCATCCTCACTTGGGCCACTTCAACTTGTTGACCTTTTTGGGTTCTGTGGTCTCTCTTTTGGGTATTCTGTGTTTTTCGGCCCTTTATATCTATTATTAGTGAGAACAACATACTGTGCATGTGCTTTTTGGGTCTAGTTACCTCACTCAGGATTGACATTTCTAGTTCCATCCTATTTGCCCGATAAACTCAGGATGTCCTTGATTTCTTAATAAGCTGAGTAATATCTCATTGTATAATGAACCATTTTCTGCATCCATCTTCTGTCATGGGGACAAAAGCTGGGGCTGTTTCAGCTTCCCCTAGCTATCACAAAGTAAGGCTGCTACCTGGGGAACATAGTGGAACATGTCCCCCTGTGGCATGGTGGGGCATCTTTTGGGATATATTCCAAGGTGGTATTTCTGGATCTTTAGGTGAGCCCTATGTCCCAAGTTTTTTTTCTGAGGGAACTGCCAGACTTGATTTCCACAGTGGTTGTACCAGCCTGAAACCTATCAACAATGGAGGGAATGTTCCTCTTTCTCCATATCCCTGTCAGTAACACTGTCCTGAGGGTTTTGATCTTAGCCATTTTGACTTTGGTGTGGTGGAATCTCAGGATCATTTTGTTTTGCATTTTCCTGATGATTAAGGATGTTGAACATTTGTTTAGGTGCTTCTCAGCCATTTAAAAATTCCTCTATTGAATTCTGGGTTTAGTTCTATCGCCTTTTTTTGGGTTAGGTTTTTGGTTTTTTTTTGGTGGTAAACTTTCTTGAGGTTCTTTATATTTTGGATATTAGCCCTCTATCAATTTAGGGTTATTGAAAACTTTTCCCAATCTAGGATGCCAATATTTTCTTACATTAAGTTATATCCTTTGCCTTTACCAGAAACTTTCCAGTTTCACAGGGTCCCATTTATCAATTCTTGATTCTAGAGCATGAGCCATTGAGTTCTGTTTAAGGAGAATTTCTGCGCCTGTGCCAATGAGTTCAGGCTCTACCCACTACTCTTCTATTGATTCAGTGCATCTTGTTTTTAGGTTGAGGTTCTTTGATGGCATCCTTTTACCCTTAAAGATACTTTTCTGTTCTGAGGTCCCATTTAATTGTTGATCTTAGTGCCTGAGCTGTGATGTTCTGTTGAACCAATCTATTCTGCACTTTCTCTTCTATTTACTTAGATTCAGACTATTTAATTCGTCCAGTTTTCATGTCCAGGTCTTTGATCTACTTAGACTTAAGTTTTGCAGAGTTGGTTCTTTAAAAATCTGTAACACAATAGTCAAACCTCCAACTAAACCAACTAAAATCGGAGAAAATATCAAATGTAAAATGAAATGGAAAAAGGAACATAACAACAGACACTGAGAAACTTAAAAAAATTACTAGGTCTTACTTCAAGGCTCTACACTCCATAAAATTGGAAGATTCAAGTGAAAATAGATAATTTTCTGGATAGATACCACACAAAAGTTAATCAAATTAGGCAAAAGGAATTTAAATAGATCTATAATTCCCAAAGAAATAAAAGCAGTTATTAAAATCTCCCAACCAAAAAATAATTCAGGTTTTAGTGCCTAATTCTACAGACTTCTTAAGAACTAATATCAATATTCCCTAAATTATTCTGTAAAATAAAAACAGAAAGTTTACTGCTAAATTCATTAATGCAAAACCAAACTTATATTGAAGGCCACGAGACACCTGAGCACCTTAACCACACAGGCTTATGGAAAAAGAACACATCAGATCAATTTCCCACACATGAATATTTATTTTAATTATCAACAATATAACACTTAAAACATCATTTCCATCATAATCAAGTAGGGCTTCATTCTAAGGATGCAGGGATGGGTTCAACACTTACAAAAATCCATCTTAAGCTGAACAAACCAGAAAAAAAAAACATGATCTACTAGATGCTTTAAACCTTGACCAAAATCAGCACTCCTTCAAACCAAAATTCTTGAGATATCAGGGATTGCACAAGGCCCTACCCTAAGCTTAAAAGGCAATATGCAACAAGCCAATAGCCACATTAAATTAAATGGAAAGAAACCTTAATTCCACTAACATAGAGACAAGACAAGGCTATCCACTCTACCTATTTATTTTGTAACATAAAGTTTAGCTAAGGCAATAAGACAACCTAAATCAAAGGCAATACAATTTGGAAGGAAAGAAGTCAAAAAGCATCACTAATTAAGATGATATCATAGGTATGCATAGTGATAACAGTTATTCAGAACTCTTACACAACTGATAAACATCTTCAGCAAAGTGGCTGGATACAAAAATTCAAATTCAAAATATTAGTATCTCTCACATACAAATGATAAATAGGCTAAGGAATAAATTGTGGAAATAGCACACCCTTCACAATAATACAAAATAGTAAAATACCTCCACCATAGCTCAGCAAGCAAGTGAAGACCTGTAAGACAACAACTGAATCTTTAAAGAAAAAATTGAAAGAAGATATCAGAAAATGGAAAGATCTATCTTGCTCCAGGGATCTGCCAGATTACTATAAAAATGACCGTCTTACCAAAGCAATCTACAAAGTCAATACAATTCCTATCAATTTTAGTACCCAATTCTTTACAGACCTCAAAGAATAATAAACTTTTTTTATAGAGAAACAAAAAAACCAAGAACAACTTAAAAAAATACCCTGAAAAATAAAAAAGAACTTATGGGTTATCACCCATTCCTGATTTCATGCAATATTATTAAAAACCACATGGTACTCAAGTAACAGAACGGGTTGATCAATGGAATTCAATCAAAGACCAGGTAAATACACATACCTATGGACATTTTATTTTTGACAAAATCCAGTGGAAAATGGAAAAAAGGAATGTCTTGAACAAATGGTGCCGTCTAACTGGATGTCTGCATGTAAGCGAATACAGACCAGAACTTTCAGTGCAACATTAGACTCTTACATGCGTGTGTTGGAGGGGAACCAACACACCAGTTGTTTAGAAGTCCTGGAGCACAATATAATAATCACTAACACAATATACAGCAGTTCTATATAACTAATCCATCCATCTATCTCTACATTCCCAGATGTTAAATAATGGCATCCTACAAACAGTCTATGTGGTATCCTTTCCTCAAGAGCCATTTGAAGTGATTTCTCCTAAAATAGCATACTTTAGCTTAATATCTCAAAACTCCTTTATTCCCTCATCAGATGTCTGTTCAAATGTCTCATTTTATCAAGTCATTCTCCAAGCCACACTAAGGAAATAATCCCTATACCCAGCAGCATTCCTTCCTTTCTTTTACTGTGATTTTTCTTGATGTTTCTGTTCATTCATCTATAGTTACCAAATAATTTACCTCTTTAATCTTCTGTATAAATGTCAATGACTACAATTTGAATAACATTGAATTTCAGTTTGTTTGCTCAATGTATATACACAGCATATAATGAGCTCTCTTTTTAATAGAAGCTGACACAATTAATGTACATAATGATACCTTGCAATAGTACTCCTTTTCCTGTTATAGACTTGATGATATTGTTTCCTTCTCCTCCGCGTAATGTTTTATGAAATATTAGGGTTGTACTGACCAAAGGAAAATATCTGAGTCAAGTCTATTATGACATCCCAGTGACACCTCTTTATGAGGAGATGTCGTGTGACAGTTCTCAGGTCAAAATGGGCATTGGTTTAGAAATCAAAAAGAATAGAAACTAGTGTGGCATGACAGGGGAATCTCACTTGACGAAACCCGTTGTCTGATTCTCCAGGCACCATGTTCAGAGCCATGATGAAACCAGCTAAACCCTATGAATAAACAACATCTCAATGATATACCAAATAGAATGAACTAAAGGCCATATTTATGTGGCTCCCACAACCTACAGCCAGTATGGCACCTTGTTAAAGTTAAACAATAATATAAATTGAGCACAAGTGCAATGTCAAAGAAGTTCAGCATTCTTTTTTACCGCAGTTTCTATAGAAATATACTAGTTGATTTCCCAAGGATATTTTATTTCATGCGCTGTAGATATCATCCAAAACCTTGAAATAAAAGTCAACATTTATCAGTTTTCTTCTATGAATTGTAACAATTTTAGACACTTTGTGGCCTTTTTGTTTGTTTAATCAGTATAATAACCAATAGTGTTTTTGAAGTCTCTCTAAATGAATTACGCTTTGTTAGCATTATTGACGAGTTCGCCTCTGCCTATAGTACTATGTCTTTACTAGAGAATCAATCTCCCTTAATCTTGCCAAGACCAAGCAACAATGACACAACAGTCAAAAGAGGTCTACCTCTGCAAACCGCCCCCAATGTTGTTGAACTTTGGCGTATATTTTACGTTCTCAACATTACAGGTTGGAAACTTACCGATCAGTAGTCAAACTAAGAGTAGCCCATCCTCTCGTCCATTATGTGTTTGTACGAAGTCCTTAGGGTATAAAAAGATGCTAATCTTTCCGTGTCAGCCTTACTACTATAGATTGGACATGCTTTATAATCTTTACAGCATGAAGATATTATCAGCCTCAGAAATTGCTAAGCCCAAAAGGTGAAGATTTTTACCAATTTTGCTATTATTCAGGAGCTGGACTCAGCTCCGAATCCCTATGATGCTTTTACCCGGCTTCTGCAGTGTGTCCACAAAATAGAGACATCCCATTGGAAGGAAATGGATGTCACACTTCTCAATGTCTGTCGGCAGAACTCTCTCAGCTACTTACCTGGGTAGGAAGGCCAGGATCTGGATGAGCTACTAAATGGCAACCACACCCAAATGTCCCCAAGACAATCAAATGAAGGCCGATTCAGGATAAACTCCATACAAAGAATGCCCCTACGAGAAGCTGAAACTGAAGGCCCAAGCAAGCCAGGCCAGGTGTAACATTCCTTGACTCCGCCAGGGTCGTTAGGTTCATCTTGGGATGGGACTCCATGAAACGTTCTAGGTGATTGATCCAATGCCAGTAAGGCTCAGTACAACAAGCTCTACGACTTGAGCTTCTGGTTGATACTACATAAAATGGCATGAAAGGTGAAGCTAAAGGGCACAGAAAATTCAGTCCCAACATAAAGCTATAAGACCCTTAAACATGTACATTTTTGGCTTAGTCTATTTAACATGTGGAATGCATCCTATGCAGCATGTCCTACCTTTTGATAACTTCGTAAACCTGGACTTGGTATATATCAATTTACAACAATTTTTTTTATTTTGCCCTGTCTCTCCTACACTTTCAGTGCTATGTAGGTGCTGCAGCCTAAGACTTTACATTTGCATGATAAATTGTGCCCTCTGCTACTTACCCCATCTCTAAATTCACATCTATCTGAACTATAGTCTTCCAAGATGTATACTTGTGGTCTTTTTTAGAGACTGGTGCAAATTGCATGAGTTTTCTGTTAAAAGAAGATGGGGTGTGGAGAGGAAGCAATTCAGTCGGGAATAAGAGTGACTTTAGGAACAAAATCTGCTTGGAGAAAGAGAAGATCAAGCAGATGGGAGATGGCAAGAGTGGTGGAGGTTGAGATGAGGTGTCAGGTTGGGGGAATTTTCAGGTACAGGATTTGAAGGCAGGCAGGAGTCTGTAGTATATGTTATCTTTACACACACATTCAATAATTAGATTATATTGGCAATCTTATATGAAATGGAAATGAGGATTCTTTGCATTTTGCTGTCTAACTGATTGGCAAGGGATGTGCTTTCAAACCCATTATTTATCCTAAATTAACTTCAAAGCTGTGATATTTGGAGGGAAAAAACCAGTTCAGGTTCCTTATTCAGAAATGGACAAAGGTAATTGATTGACTTGACTGACTGACTGACTGACTAGTATTTGATTTATCAGCATTTTGCCAAAGAGCACAATCTACTCCTCCTCACAGGTACAGGGGTTCTGCGTTCTTAGAGTCTCTTGAGCCTGAGTGCCTAAGAAAGTCAAACAGCTCCCAATGTCTGTCTCCAACTGAGAAAGAGAATGTTAAGAACCTGATAGTTGCTCAATTCATGGAGAATGCTTTCAGCAGCAATCAACTGAGTTCTGAAGACCTTCCAGGGTTGTTAAGAGCTGCTGGTCCTCAGGTAATACATTGGACCCCTGCAAAACTGCTGCTTTACCTTTACAACTTTCAGCAGCGGCAGCTGCGGTAAAGTTATTTTGTCCGAAAAAGGCCAAAGAGGGCCAAGCACAGGGAATGATATTCTTTTGGACACTTCCCTTCTTGTCTGGGCTGCTACCATAAGACTCCACCCACAACAGAATTAGGTCGTTCCACATCAATTAAAGGCAATCCCGAAAAGAGTTGCTCCGGGTGGGGCTCTCTGTTCAGATGATTCTGAGTAGTGGTATGATTGACCAACAAAAATAGCTACCACAGGTTTCGTCTTCTCTTCAGTCAGAACTGCCTTGTGGCTTTAGCTTCTTCATTCTCTTTGATGTTAATTTTAGAACATCAGAGGCATAACCAATACTATAAACAGGGTACAAAAAAAAAAATCTCCTTAAAGTTCAAATATTTTTCAAACTATCCTTAATTTCCGTTATTTGTGCTCTGAATTTCACTTTACCACAGACTTGAGAAGCTTCTACAGGTTCATTCAGTGTTTGTGGATTCATGAAGCAGCTCAGGGACAAGGAAGAGCAAATCAACCATCTGTTGTGGGGGATACACTAGAGGTACTTCCAGCCCAGGCACTGGATTTTTCTTTTCTTTCCAACCCCAGGAAGCATGTATCCTGGCCATGAGGGTCTCTGGGCCCACTGGTGTTTGCGTGAATTGAGAAGTGAAAGTGAATAGAAATCTTAAAATTTACAGTAGGAAGGAGAAAGAAAGGAGGAAGGGAGAAAGGGTATAATCCATGGGTGTGGGAGGAGCAGCCAGGCTTCCAGGTAGCTGTGTGTCTGTTTATCTATCAGCATATCTTTTTTGAGCTCAACTCTTGGGCATGATGTCCATGAACACTGCCAATCCTGGGTTAAATGGGGACAGCAACCACAAACAAGCAAAACAAACTCACACATGGAAATGCTTGTGATCCTCAATTTTATATTTTTACTCCATCTTTAATTCTAAAGCTTGAGAGAGCATAGTGGTGATCTCTCTCCGTGATAAGGAGAGCTGGGAGGAATGGGAGAGTGTTGGTGGACATATAAAGTCTTAAGTATCACGATGAATAAGTTAATACACATTTGAAATTAATACTTCTGATCTAATGTAGTTGAAATTTACTGAAATGACGGTCTAAGTTTGCTGGGCGACAGACCCTAAAATGATGATGTATGGATAGGCGGAGGGTGTTAGTTAAGATACTAATGAAGGTCATTCTGTGCTTGGCCTCAATCAGAACATCATATTGTGCTTTACAAATTTTTTGTCTGTCGATTATGCGCTAATAAAGCAGTTACAAAAATATGATTATGTGACTAATCAGAAATATGGTAGGTATTTCGTTTCCTATATGGAAAAAATTAATCAGAAGAAATTGATGAGAGTACATTTGGATCAGAATGCCTCAATCTATAAGCACTGCTGATATCAAAGTAATGTTAACTTCGTCATTGTTATTGCTGATAGGGGACTTCCATTCAGGCTGATGACTGCTAGAGAAGCAGTAAGCCCTGCCACTGCCGCTGCCCTATGAATTATTCAATGAGTTGTAGGGGGGGATATTGTTTATAACATTCCTGCCAACTTCTGTTTTCTTCTGTTTTAAAAAAAATAGAAGCCCAATGTAATTGGTAATAAAGCAGATGGTACCTCTTTGACCCTTCATTTTAACTTCTGGGCATCTGCAATCAATTATCTTGCTAGATATTTGGAACAAAGACAATATAAGTGAAATTAGCCCCATCTTTTAGCTGTCAAAAAGTAATTCCCATAAAATTTGAGGAGTAAAAGTCTGAGAGAGATCATCTAGTTCAATTCTTGTATTTCCCAGGTGAAAATTCTCGGTCAGAGGTAGTAAATTATTTGGTTCAAGGTCAGAGAGGAGGAGACAGAGCTGAATCTCAGTCCCTGACTGCACCACAACCTGCTCACCTCCAGGATCAAGCTGCACCCCGCCTTCATGAGAGTTCTGAACATTGTTATGAAATTGCCACAGACATTTGGCTTACCTGAAAATTAACAAGAATAGTAAGAGAGGAAAAATCTTCCTACCAGTTGCTGCTAAAGTTTAGCATGGTCGATTTGCGTGCTGGAGTTTAAAACATTGTGGGTGAAATTTAAAATACTATTGTAAACCAGATTCTTCAAATTATGGTAAAATTATGTAGCTTAGATATGAAACCATTTATAATTTTTTTACTAAAGTTCAATTATATTAAGTACTTGATTCCCTGGACATAATGCAAATGACTGTCATCAAAACAAAGGATTCTCATGTGCATGCATTGAATTATGTTACATAAAATAACCTTTTGCCCTATTGTCACAAAGCCATCTATTTTTCTTTCTTTTATGAATTTTATTTATTTATTTATTTTATGCGAGTAGGTGTTTTGTCTGCATGTACAGCTCTGACCCACATTTATGCAGTGCCAAAGAAAGACAGAGATTGCCTATCTCCTAGGGCTGGAGCTAAGCAGTGTGTGAGGGCAGTAAGATTGCTGGGAAATGAACCCAGGAAGTGATACTGGGAGAAAACGGCCAGAGCTTTAACCACAGAGTCAATACCCTCCTCAAATCATTCTCTTAGTGTGCCGGACACCATGTCTTAAAGTGTAGATAAACATTGCGCTACACAAAGTTCTCATTTACTTTCTCCACTTACATGCTTAGCACTCTCTTCCTTCCTCATTGCTTTTGCTACTTTTACTCTACCAGTTAGGAAACTCCATTCTTTCTTGCATTCCAATGACGGCTTTGCCTGTCAATGGAGTGCTTGAATTTACCAAGAAAGTTAATACCTAGAAATCTGCTGAATCATAGGCTCACTTGACAAGAATTTCTAATTGGTTGTAATATCAGATCCTCCGATGGTTCTTAACCCTTTATAAATTGTGCATATGAAGTCAAGAGAGTGAGGTAGGGCTGCATACACTAGAAAGGAAAACATGATGAGGAGAACTTGTATTGAGAAGAGATATTATGACAAGAGGAAAATGTACGTGATTCTTAATTCTCATTTGTAAACAGTTGGCTATATATATTATGGACTTTAAGTTCAGGGACTAATATGGGAAATATATTTGGCATGCTAGCCATGTTTCTCAAAAAGTGGCATTATTAGCGCTATTATTTTTCTTACAATAAAACACAAAAAAAGTTTAAACACCTCAAGATGGAATTTTCATGACTGGAATGAAGTAAACTATTCTATTTTATTTGTTTGTTTGTTTTGTTTTGTCTTTTGAAAACCTGCTTGGTTGTATTTAACCCCACACACATGTGTGCCATAGTGTCTAAAACACACAAGGTTAATGAGATTTTAGTCAAATTCACATGTCATTGCTTTATTGCTTTATTAATTCAATACTGGGTCATATGGCTTTCCAGATGCTTTTATCTCTGCTGCATCCCTTTACTGACTCCTTCCTTTCTTTTTCTATATCTTTCCCTAGACAGATCCTACATCTGTGTACTCAGGGGGCCCTTGAGCTCCATGACCCTCCACCTGCCTCAACATCAGAGTACTAGGGTTCAGGGCCATGTTGCCACACCCTCAGTTTTCTCTGGTCTGTACCTGTCTTTCATTCTACTACATTCCACCAGGAGCACTGTATCTGGTAACATATAATTAAAAATTCCTTTGTAATCTGAAGTCACTTTACAGGTATCCATACTGACAAAATGGATAATTGGTCTTCTAGAGCATAATAGCTTTTCATCAGATGTCTAGATTTCTATAGGCCCCACCCTTCTTCTAGAACAATATTGAAGTGAAGCAGTCTCAAAATTCAGAACCCGATTGACTTAGCAAACTTGCTCCATTAAGGTTAATATTGTCAGATAACTGTTGCTGTTCAACCACAGTGTCAATAAAAACCATTGGGGAATTTTTTAAAAGAACATACGTTAAGAAACATGCGACGACAGGGCTTTGGCCAAAAAACAATCACTTTAAACATCACTTTGGCTGCCTTTCAAGTCAAGTCACATCCTGGAAGGGCGATCCTTAACCTGCTCAAAATACCATGGGTGTCATTTTATTCTTTGTATCTGGTTCAGAATTTAGTCCATCAACAAAAGTACTATTAAAATGAAATACAGATTTTTATTATCACCAAGTCGATTACTTAACTCAACTTACAGTATGGTATACCATTTCTAAAGTTTGAAACTTATTCCTATTCCTTCCCTTTCGAGTTCTGTCATAACCTTCAAATATCATGGGTCATCTCAAGACTGGATGCAGCTCAGGAGAAGTTCGGCCCTCCATCTCCTTAAAATCTGAACTTGGTAATATTTTGCTCCCCTTTCTGTTCCTTCTGGCTTAAGCCTTCTCCACTTCTGTTTTGTACCGGGTACTTCTGGTATATTACCTTTCCCCTAGCAGCATCATTTTCTTGCTAGATCTCTTAGATACTAACTTCCAGTATGAATTTGCCAAAATATCTTGCTCCATAATTTGGTTCTCCTACCTCCAGCTGGAAATGTCTTGGCTGATTTCATCAGAGCAGCCAAAACTTCAAAAGTGTCATGGATTCAAGCTATAAAACTTCAATAAACTGAAGCAAAGAAGATTTAAAATTAGAATACCCTTACGAATAATGATTTACGACAATTTGATTATTTTGAGAAAAGCATGTACCCTTGAACTATATTTCTTGGTTCTTTCCCAAAACTGGGGTTTTTACATGAATATTTTTGAAATATCTTTATGGCATATCCTTCTCTTTCTGGTATGGAGATGATGCCCAGAGCAAATATCTCAACATATATGGGCTTGCACCCACCATTTCATTACCTATTTTTTTCTTTTAAACTCATTTTTGTTCCATACATTCACCTAACTTTTCCTTTTCTCCCTTACTCTAATGGGTTTCCTATAATATCTCTTTCTTTTCGATATATATAGTTTTGTTCTGCCTTGTTATCCACTCAATTACATTTGTAGGTACTGATGGCCGTTATATTTCAAAACGACATATTTGGATTCATGTCTCTCTAGCCTTATTTAGGCTTTCAATGGCTGCTCGGAAAAAGGTTTTTGAATAAAAACGATTCTATGGGCGTTAAGCATTGTTACTGAAATTCTAAATATTTATTATAATTTAATCATAAATAACAATATAAATTAACATCACATTTGTTCCATATTTAGCAAACAAAATGTTGTCACCTGTGGTCTACTGAGTGAAGGATCAGGATGGAATTACGTACATCCTGTTTTGCAAACGGCTGAGGCACTTGTTCTTCTTTACATAGATCATTGGTCAGAAGCCAGGTAGAGATTTGCCCAGATCTAGAATATTTGGAATCAAATTTAAAGATATATATACTGGGTGTTTCTTGGGACCAATAAAAATAGGGAACTTCAGGAGGTAATTCTAGGGAGGCAGTCAAAGAGATCG
This sequence comes from Rattus rattus, assembly GCF_011064425.1. Lineage (NCBI taxonomy): Eukaryota > Metazoa > Chordata > Mammalia > Rodentia > Muridae > Rattus > Rattus rattus. The sequence goes on from NC_046159.1 coordinate 131,059,338, forward strand.
CCAGCACTTCATGCCAAGTGCCGGCTGTGCAAGCTGACTTGCTTTCATATTAAAAATCTGGAGGTTTACATACGAAAAACTTTTTAAGGGGAATGGGAAGTTCTTGAAGAGATTCTCATTGTATCATCGAAATAAGAGATGAAATGTAGCTAATACCATACACATAGAAAATACTGTGTAATATGCTCTCACGTATTTTTTTAATACCTTACCAGATTCAGAATGAAATTCAGAGCTCATTATATGTCAGCCATTGGGCAGTAGTGCAGAGGAGGGAGCAGGAGGGAGGTTACTCATCTCAATAGAGGCACAAGTGTAGATCGGGTTTCAGGACCGGGTGTCCTTTCAGAAGGTGGGAGAAGGTCACTTGAGTGTTGCTGCAGGACCAGAGCCCACCCTCCTGAGGGGCTTGGTGACTGGGCCCTCAGATTGAACGTGACTCCTAGTCAAATCCACCAGTCCCAGATGCATGACCAAGATTGGCATGGTAGAACACCCACCTGGAAGGTGAGGCAAAATCAAGCACCTACTACTGGTGCAGAAATCAGGCATGATGTTTGTGGAAGGAGACAGATCAGCAATTGGCACCACCAGGCAGAGTTATTTCAATGGTGTCTCGTTAAGACTCCATGCTTTTTACATCCTCTGAAGTACATGTCAAGTCAGTCTATCCAGACACGTTAGTTCAAGCATTGTTAGGAGGGCTGAAGCTACACGCACTAGTTTGAAAGTTTATCTCCTGGGAGGACCCAGTATTTAAAGATGCTACATGAAATTTCTGTCCCAGAATGCAGTAGGAAAACCCCGCGTTTTCAAAGAACCATGGAGCCATCGAGAATAAAAATCTCCCACCCTGTGCAGCAACTCAACACCAACAACAATTTCTGTGGTGTTAGCCCTAACAAGAACTTGATCTCAAGGTGGCTATAAGCTTCCTGATTCCTGTGACATTAGGCGCCTTGTAAAGTGACCAGTAGTTGTCCTCATAGGAATAAGTAATCTATCATCTATAGTAGTGGTTCCTTTGAAACAGAATCCTACTCCTGTAGTCTGAGCTCTAGACTTTAGCTGCCTGATTAGCTTGAATTCCCAGAGCAATCCCTACTTAAACCTCATTACGGAACTGCAGCCTATTGGTTAATACCATATCTGACTTTTTATTTTGATTCTTTATTAAAAGGAAAAAATAAACCAATTGGTTGTAAACACAGTTTTTTTCCTCCTATTCTTTCCCCTCCAATGACTTTTGCTAAACAATATTTTCAGCCTGACGGGCAAGGAAGAATGTTGGGTTGATACATCTAAAACTCAGAATAACATAAAACTCCAGAAAGTTTACCTAGAAAGAACTTGACTGGAACTAAGAAGACTCTGGACGCTCCGAGAAAAATGCCGCACTCACTAAAGCTTCCTAATTTCCTACTACACTTGATACTGGGCACTGTACCAGGAAAAATTTCTCATTTCAGAGCTTAAAGACAACAAATCAAGAGTGCACTGAGGCTTTAAAGTTGAAATGAATGAAGGGTTGGTCTAACTTTAAGAACAGACTGAGACTACACGTTTCCTGATGATCAGTAAGCCAAACGCATTGCTGATTCCGAGCAAGGTGGTTGTTGGCATTTTAATGGCTATGATCATAACAGTTGAAAACGACACAGATTCCTTCTTACACACCTTTACCAGAGACATAAATCGCTTGAGTGATGGTTGCGGAAATACACTTCCATGGTGCTTCCAAAATATTCTTTGGGGTCTGAAACCCAAAACAATTTATCAATATAAATTAAAATTTGTGATGAAATTGAAGTGAAACTGGGTTGAGGTTGTGACTCAGTGGTAGGCGCTTACCTAGCAACTTTGGCCCTAGGTTCAGTCACAATACCGGAAAAAAAAAAACTCTTAGATTTAAGTGACTGTTATCGTTGGGCAGTAGACATATCATAACTTCTCATTTAGTGTCCTTAAAAAAAAACAAACAAAACAGATATGGCAGCATATAAAGGTTGCCTTTTCAATGGAATGAAGCGGCTTGCAGCCGGACCTTCCGGTGCGCCATAAAGTTGCAACAAAAAAACATTGAAAATGGAGATTATATGCTGGTTTTTAACCCATCAGTGATAACTTAAGCCAAGGAAAGGTCATTGAAACTTCTATTTTACAACTTCCCCATCCCTTTTAATAGCTGGTTTCTTTGTGACATCTCATCCATCAGAGGATCAGGACTGGTAACCCATGGGGCACATTAAGCAAACGCAACTGATCAATGCAACAATGTGAACTTTAATAATTGCATTATTGGGTTGGTCATAAACGCTTACTAACCCATTTAATCAATGACATTCTTCTAATCATTACCGGCTTGAACTGGTGATGGGTCAACAAATTAAGAACTTACGGGGCAAAAACAGGCTATCACATAGGTAACAACAGTTAAAATTTAAAATAGTATTGGCTGGCAAAATAAAAGCAGAAAAATTATCTATTTTGCATGTAACCTTGTATACAATATACTATATGCATATATGAATATATACAATTGCATTTATCTTGATTTTAAAGAAAAACTAATAAATGAAGCATCACACATATAAACATTGAATGATCTGTATCAATTTACATTTCAAAACATGGCTTCCTCATGACAGTATGCTTATGTATGCTTTAATTAACATGAAATGTATTTTCCATTCCTATTCTAACACATCTCATGAACTTTGTATACTTACCCCAATATTATATAAAACATAAATTACTGCATTTTGTTTTCCTACACAGTCCTCATTCAAACGCAACATGTGTCATGTGTCCTTGTGTGCAATGACAACCCATTGTGTGCTCATATGTATGCATGTGTGTGTATGTGTGTGTGTTCATGTAAGGTATGTATGTGTGTACACATGTATGTATACCTGTGTGTCTTCCATATATCTTCAAAATCTAGAACTCACATATGAAGGAAAAGCAGTGGAGACAAGGTCTCTTGTCCCTCTTCTATTTCTCAGTGAGGAGGATATTGTTTTTCAGATAAAAACTTCCATGTTTTCTCTATGACTTTGCAGATGAGTAATTCAATTCATTTGTTCAGCTCCATATACACTTACAATTCCCTAGGTGCTAGAATTACAGTAATATAACATCATGCAGGATTCATTTTTCCATGTATGATGGGTATTTCTGATTTACATTTTCAAATATTGTCCTTTCCGGTTCTTTTGACTCATCCTCCTTACACTTCTTGAGGTGACCCTCCATGCCCATTACTTCCTCCCCAGTCTCAGTTCTATAAAGTTGCCTTCCAGCAGGACCGAGGGCTTCCTCTACTGATTTATCTTGCTCTTCCCTTTTAAATTTGTTGAGATTGATCATGTAGTCTTTGGGTGACAATAATCCGTGGAAGCTCTAGTTTTGGCATTCAATTTCATGTGGGTCCTTATTGTAAAATATACTAAGATGTCTCTGATTGCTTCAACGAGGTCCTGTTCTCAATTCAATGGTTTACTGGCAGCTATAGGTACATATTCTGGCTGTGTCTCTCGGAGGTCTACATCAGTTCCACCATCATGCACCTCTTTGTTTCATCTATCTCATCTAGTTTGGTGGCTGTATATGTATGGCATTTTGTTCAGAAACTTTTCTCAATTTTATATTGAGATGCTTTTTACTTTTTTCTTTCTATTGGTTTGAGGTGTATCTGGTTTGATGTGAGTTCTTGGTCACTTGGACTTAAAACTTTGTACAGGGGTGATAAGTTTGATGCTGCATTTCTTCCAGTACTGACATAGGTTAGACTAACACCATTTGCTGAAAGTACTACATTGGATGGTTTTGACTCCTTTGTAAAAATCAAGTGACCATGGGGTGTGGGTTCTATTTCTGGGTCTTGAATTCTATTCATTGTCCTATTGCCTGTATCTGTCTTCTTATAATTTTTGTGATAGTTATTTACTGCTTGGATTCAGTTTTATTGTTTGATTTTTGTGGAGATAGTTTTGCTATCCTGGGTTTTTGTTATTCAGATGAATTGAGAATTGTTACTGTCTAGCTGTATGAAATTGGGTTGGAATTTTGATGATTGATGAAGTTTTTGTTATTTACTATATTAATCTTGTACCTTGATGAGGTCTTTTCATCTTCGGGATCTTCTTCGATTTGTTTCTTGAGGGGCTTGGGTTCTTATCATTTAGATCTTTCCTTGCTTGGTTAAAAGTCACTAGGGTATTTATATTGGGACTATTATGGAATTATTTGATTCCTAATTTCTTTCGTTTTGTTTCTGTTTTGTGTAAACTGAGATTTGTTTGATTTAATTTTATACTTTTACTGAAGGTGTTTTATCAGGTTTTGTAGTTATCTGGTTGAATCTTTTAGATTATATTACTATCTCTTGTAAATAGTGAGTGTTTTGTTTTCCTTTCCTGTGTCTTGATCTCCTTTTTGTTGTCTGATTGCTCTTGGCTGGGATTTGAGAACTGTATTAATTAGTGAAGGTGGGCAGCTTTGTCTGAATCCCTGATTTTAATTAGGACTGTGGGTTTCCTCTCAAACAAGTTAATGTTCTGGTTTACCATCTCATGTATTTAAGTATGGGCGTTCATTACCAGGACTTTCATGATGAAGGGTGTTGAATTTTGTCAATACTTTTCTGATGAAATGATCATGGGGTTTTTTTATCTTTTAAAGTTTTGTTTATATAGTGGATTACGTTGATGGTTTTCCACATATTCAACCATCCCTGCATGCCTGGACAGTCACTGATCATGATGGATGGAGATTTCGGATGTGTTTGGATTTGTAAGAATTTTATTTTTAGGCCGACACTATAGGGAAATTGGTCCCCAAGTTCTCTTTGTTGGGCTCCGTGTGGTTTAGTATAAAAATTGTAGGTTTGCTAGAAGAACACAGTAACCCTATCTGTTTCAATTTTTGTGAATAGTTTGGACAGTATTGGGTATGAGCTCTTCTATGAAGGTCTGATAGAATTCCACTGAACCCATCTGGACCTACCAGGGCCTCTTTGGTTGGGAGACTTTAATGACTGCTTCTTTATTTCTTAGAGTTGGGGTTGTTTAAATTATTTATTTGTTCTTGATTTAACTTTGATACCAGTATTTGTCTAGAAATTGTCCATTTTCCACATTTTCATGTTTTGTTGAATATAGGCTGTTGTAGTAGGACCTGATGATTTTTTGAATTTCCTCTGGCTCTGTTGTTATGTCTCCCTTTTCATTTCCGATTTTGTTAATTCGGACACACTCTCTGTGTCCTCTGGTTAGTCTGGCTAAGGGTTTATCTATCTTGTTGATTTTTTCAAAGAACCAACTTTTGGTTCTGTTGATTCTTTGTATAGTACTTTTTGTTTCTACTTGGTTGATTACAGCTCTGAGTTTATTTCCTGCCTTCTACTCCTCCTGGGTGTATTTGCTTCTTTTTGTTCTAGAGCTTTTAGGTGTGCTGTCAAGCTGCTGACATATGCTCTCTCCTGTTTCTTCCTGCAGGCACTATGAGTTTTCTTCTTGCTTTAACATTGTGTCCCATAAGTTTTAGGTATATTGTGCCTTCATTTCATTAAAATTCTAAAAAGTTTTTTAATTTCTTTATTTCTTCCTTGACCAGGTTATCATTGAGTAAAGCATTATTCCCAGCTTCATATATGTGGGCGTTCTTCCCTTATTTTGTTGAAGATCATTGGGAGCTGGCTTGGATTATTTCTATCTTTCTGTATGTGAGGAATACCTCTTGCATGACCAATTATATGGTCAATTTTGGAAAATGCCATGAGGTGGTGAGAAGAAGTTACCACTCCTTTTGTTTTAGGATAGAATGTTCTATAAATATCTGTTAACTCCATTTGGTTCATGACTTCTCTTAGTCTGTCTATGTCTCTTTTTAATTTCTGTTTCCATGATCTGTCCATTGATGAGAGTGAGTTGTTGAAACCTCCTACTATTACTGTGTGAGGTACAATGTGTGCTTTGAGCTTTAGTAAGGTTTCTTTTATGTATGTAGGTGCCCTTGTATTTAGAACATAGATATTTAGGATTGAGAGTTCATCTTGTTGGATTTTTCCTTTGATAAATATGAAGTGTCCTTCCTTTTTTGATGACTTTTGGTTGAAAATCGATTTTATTCGATATTAGAATGGCTACTCTAGCTTGCTTCTTCAGACCATTTGCTTGGAAAGTTGTTCTCCAGCCTTTTACTCTGAGGTAGTGTCTGTCTTTGTCTCTGAGGTGTGTTTCCTGTAGGCAGCAAAATGTTGGGTCCTCATTGCATATGCAGTTTGTTAATCTGTGTCTTTTTATTCTATACCTATTATCCTTAGGTTTGATCTTCTCATTGTGTCCTTGATTTCCTGTATGTTTTAGACCAGTAGCTTTTTCTGTTTTACATTATCTTTGACAGTTGAGTCAATGATTTCTATGGAATCTTCTGCTCCTGAGATTCTCTCTTCTATCTCTTGTATTCTGTTGGTGATGCTTGAATCTACAGCTCCTTGTCTCTTCCTTTGGTTTTCTATATCCAGGGTTGTCTCCCTTTGTGCTTTCTTTATTGCTTCTATTTCCATTTTTAATTCCTTCACCTGTTTGATTATGTTTTCCTGGAATTCTTTCAGGATTTTGCATTCTCTCTAACGGTTTCTGTTTGTTTATTTATGTTTTCCTGCATTTCTCTGAGAATTCTCTATGTCTTTCTTGGAAGTCCTCCATCATCATGATCAAATTTGATTTTAAATCTAGATCTTGCTTTTCTGGTGTTTGGATATTCAGTGTTTTGCTTTGCTGGAGAATTGGGCTCCCGATGATGCCGTGTAGTCTTGGTTTCTGTTGCTTGGGTTCCTGCTTGGCTTCTTGCCATGAGTCTCTGATGTTACCTTGTTCTACTATTTCTGACAGTGGTTAGACCGTCTTATAGGCCTGTGTCAGAGGAGTGCTGTGAACCTGTTTTCCTGTTTCTCTTTCACCCAGTTATGGGAACAGGTGTTTTGCTTTCAGGCATGTAGTCATTCTGTCTACTGGTCTTGGGGTGTTCCTGTGTGGGTGTGTGCTGGAGTCCACCAGGAAAGGTCACTTGCAGAAAAGGGTTGGTCTTACCCTCTGGTCTCAGACTAGATAAGCTTCTCAGATCCGGGTTTCAGCTCTCAGTGAGCCACAACCAGAAAGGGCCTGCCCCACCTTCGCTGAGGGACCCTGTGCACAAGGCCCCCAGATGGTGCTAGGTGTGTTTCTCTAAGCGTCAGAAATGTGGGCAGAAATGTAGTCTCTGGCTTCCCAAGTGTCTGCCCCTCTGAAGGACCTAGCTCTCCCTCCATGGATTTGCACATGCAGGGGAGCTGTTTGACTGGGGTCCCTTCAGATCCGGGTGGTGTCTGGACTGCAGCAATGATTGCTAAAGTCTTTAACAAACTCTCAAGACCCAGAACCCATTTAAGTTGTCTGACTACATTTTCTTCTTTTATTCTATCTTGAGCCCTTCTGATGGATCTCCTCATCCTTTTATTTCCTCTTTTATTTGCTTTTCTTCCTCATCAACCCAATATTAGCCACTGGTTTTCTCTCTACCTTCCTCAGAGCCACAATTAGCATCTTATTATGTACTGTACTATCAGTATCTTTTACTTGGTTACATTTAAAGGGTGATGAGTTATTTGACTATTATTTTAAGTTCATAATGGATCTAGACTTTGAGAGGATTATTTTTTTCAGACAATAGTCTACTTTCAGTTAAGTACTAGAGACTAGTGGCCTGAACAATGCAAACATACTGAAAAGAAAGTGGGTATGTTTTAAAAACCAACAAACTAATTCAGATGTACGAATCCCAGGACAAAACCACTTGAAAAACTAGGGCAACAATACTTCTTGATCTCAGCATTGCTGAGGTTGCCTATAGTTCTTTGTCTAGAGATAAGCCCAGTGAGTTTTCCCCTTCTGTGTTAGCATGTAGGAAGGCCTTCCAACTGTTTATCTAACAATGAGATAGGTCAGCCCTGAAAGCATATACATGCAGGTAACTTTTACAGACTAAGCAGGCTGTATTGATGTATTTAGGAATGTGTGTGTGTGTGTGTGTGTGTGTGTGTGTGTGTGTGTGTGTAACAGTTAAAGTAACTAATACTACTAAAACATAATAAACCACATATGCATATTTTATATCGAACAGACTATTAAGAAAATCACAGAGAGGCTGAGAAACAGTAAAGCTCTTGCAGTATAAGCATAAAATCCCCAGCACCAACATTAAAAAGTCACCTGAGGCAGTGTGTGCCTTTAATCCCAATACTAGAGAGGCAGACAGGACTCATGGGACTTACTAGTCAACCAGGCTAGCAAAATAAGCCTTCTGTTCATGAGAGACCATATCAAAGTGGGGAGAAAATGGTGTAAAACAACTAAGAAGATGTATAATGTCAAACTCTGACTTCCCACACACAGACCATCGAACCCTGCTTGCTGCTTCTGCTCCCTCCGCCTTATTGGTGACCAATGCCCCCAAGACATACATGACTCTATACTTAAATTTTTCCTGGAGAACCAATTTGAAGATTCCTAGATATGATAAAGATTCAGCAAAGTATCAAGTTTGCCTAATTCAAATATAAAAGAAGATCAGTAATATGATATACATTAATAAAACTTTTTGTGAATAAGATATCAGAGAAAAACAAAATTTCATTCAAACCCTAGTTTAATCCTTGAACATATACATAACCCAAAAGATATATGATATCTCTCATAACAGGAGGCTGAGAGAAAGCCAGACTGAATCAGTCATCTTGGGAGGAGTTTGAGCCAGAAAGGAGGCAAATTAGACCAGCCAGGAAGAGTTCAGCCAGAACTAGGAAGCTTGTGAACTGAGAATAGGGTGGCTTATTCAGCAGTAAAGTCTCAGGCTGAAAACATTCTAGGCCTAGAGTTAGATTGTAGCTAGCAACTTCTAGGCATAAGTTAGAAGACTGGGGTTCAAGAGAATTAAAAATGCTTTTACAATGGCATTTAACATGTGTGGAGACAAACACAATGTAAGTGAAAAGAAAAATCCCAACTTTTGTGAAAAGCAAAAGGACATCTAACAGAAATACTGAAGACAGACGAAGCATCTGACTCACAATGTTCTGAAGAGCAAGAACAACTGACAGAAATATCACAGACAGGACAGGACAAAGACAGACTGAAGTGGGGAGAAAGTTTCCTGGGTTATCTTCTTCAAGTTCAACTGTGGATGTCCAAGAGCATTAGAAGACCCCAAAGCAGCGGGGCCTCAAGCCCGAGACAAAAAGCTGACACAAGCCTCTAAGAGAGCAAACTGTCATCAACTCATTTCAGATTCCTTGAGAGCATGGATAGAATCGAGGGATAGAAAAAATCCAATGCAGTTCACAGTTAAGCAATTTCTGTTCTCTTTCACCAATGGATCGTCCATAAAGGACACTGGACTGTTATTAGAACAGGATGAAAATAATTGTTTCTGTTAAATACTTTTACTGTGTTGGGTTAAAATCTTTCCTTTTTACTTAGACCAAAGAAATGTTGCAGGATGTTTAGTCACACTGTAGACCCAAAAATCATGTTGTTTACTGGAAAAACCTGTTTCTAGTTGTATGTGTAAATCATCCTTCAGGTACAGCTGTCCCTCTCACTTGGAAACAGACATCCTTGCACACACTTTTAATACAAACAATGAAGGTAAAGTTAGTTTTCAGAAGAATCACCTGTTTCAAAGCAATGTCTAGTTGGAGGTGAACAAAGTGACAAATGAAAAGATTTGACAGGATATGCTTACTCAGGAGAGGAAAAGGAAGCTACTTGAAGCAGTGCAGAAAGAGGGAGCAGTTTACTAGGGAAAATTTTGCGAGACATTGAGTTACAACAAGAGAACAATCTAGACAAAGAACATGAAGACAGAATGTGCTGTAGAGAATGAGAGCGCAAACATTGGAACAGATTGCCGAAGTTAGTTTGAGGTGAGCACAGCAAAAGTTAGAGGCGTAAGAGCCAGAATTGAATCAGTGGCTTGGAGAAAGGTTTGGCCCAGAGAAGAGCTGAGTTGAACCAGACAGAGTTTGAGAAAGAGCTGAGAAAGAGTGAATTTGTTGCCAGAAAGTCTCAGAAGCAGAAAACATTCCTGGATCTACAGATATAGATGTGCCAGAGCTAGAAAGCTTCCAAACTAGGCTAGGTGAGTACACTTGGAAATAGTAAAGCCTCAAAGCAGTAACAAGAGTAGATGAAACAAGGAAGATAGACACTTTTATGCCTCTAGCAGGTATTTTAAAATACTTTTTAAAAAGTAATAGAACATAAACCAATTAAAACAGGCAAAGGTTTGAAGAGACTTCAGAATATAGAAAACAGGTTGAGTTTTGGCTCAGTGGTGGGAAGCACCTAAAAGCATAAAAGGCCAGGTTAGGTCCCCAGCTCTGAAAAAGAAAAAAAAGAATATAGAAAACGCCAATGTTTAACTTTTCCATTGTGTGAAATAAAAAACTATCATCATGAAAGCACATATTTCCACACCTATGCAAATGAAGATAAATGTGTAGTATCAGGTGGTAACAATAATGTAGACAAGGGAACTCATTTTCATGACTAGGCCAAAAATTATAGTCACTCAAAATAGTTTGGCAGAGAATAAAGTATTTACACAATTGCACTCTGACCCATTGATCTCCTCAGATATATATTTACCCTAAAAAAGCCATTTGTTTAAACAAAACCTATACAATGCTGTTACCAAGCAGCGCCTTTGAAATAAAAACTAGAACTGCAAATATTCTTTAATAAATGAACAAATAATCTTGGTATACTCATACCGACTTCATTAGACAACGTACATGAATTTTCAAAGGGCATTACACTGAAAAAAATATTCTTGTATATTGTTTTGTGGCCTTCTTCAATGAGACCAAAAATAAAGTAGCTTTTAGAACAATGTTTCCCAAGTTGTGAAAGTGCTCCTACATCACGTGTCCAAACACCAGCACATAGGCCAACAGTGGCTTAGAAATGCTAATGCAAAATCACTGAGACTTACTTAAATCATTATGGAAATTCTAGTGGTAGTTTTCATTGTTATTAGCTAAACTAGTCGAAATTTAGGTGTTACAATGTAAAAAGATTCAGAGGAGCACTTGGCCTGAAAGAGACCAATATATCATCAGTGGGCACGTTGCAAAATTCCTTGTGGCAGCAGTTGCTACACTGCTGAATGATAGTGGATAAGGAAAATCAAAAATTCTAGTTCTGGAAGGCTTGAAGGGGCTTGAGACCCCAAATGTACAACAATGCCAAGCAACCAGAGCTTCCAGGGACTAAGCCACTACCTAAAGACTATACATGGACTGACCCTGGGCTCTGACCTCATAGGTAACAATGAATATCTGAAGTGGAAGAGCACCAGTGGAGGAAGCCCTGGGGTCCTGCTAATGAAACCCCAGTGAACTAGAACTGTGGGGGGGACAATAGGGGGGGTTGGGAGGAACACCCATAAGGAAGGGGGAGGGAAGGATGTTTGCCCGGAAACCAGGAAAGGGAACAACACCTTTCGAAATGTACATAAGAAATACTCAGTTAATAAAATAAAAAATAAAAAATAAAATAAAAAAAAATTCCTAGTTCTGAATGAAAATGAAATAAACAATATACTAAAATGAGACATAACAAAGGCACTCCTAAGAGGAAAGTCTACAATACAAAGTGTCAAGGCATAAAAATGTAAGACCTCTAATGATTGATGTACCAGAGGTCTTGGAAAAATAAAAACAAATCAAACCCAAACAGTAGGCAGGAATAAATTAACAAAATTTGGGCTAAAACTGATGAAACAGAAAAAAACAAACAACAAAAAGAAATCAATGAATCAATGAAATGATGCTTCTTTGAAAAGCTAAATGAAATTAACAAAACTTTACTCAAATTAACCAAAGAAGACCCAAAAGCAATAAATTACAAATGAAGAGGAGATATTTACAATACAAATTAAATTCAGAAAGCATTAAGAACATACTTTTAAAACCTCTACACCAAGAAATTAGAAAAATAAACAAAACAAAAGATTTTCTCCAGTAATTTCTACTTGAAACCTTACAAGGTCTGGTTTTACACTTAGATCTAACAAATGTTCCTCTTAAGTTTGTTCATTAGTACAAGGACTTAGAGTTTATTCTCCATATATGGATGTCCATTGTTCCAGTACTCCATTCATTCCATAACTGCTTAGGGAGGAGCAGGATTACGTGTGGGAAAAGACCCAAAGCGCCAGGAGAATGAATGGAAATCTGCAGTTGCTGGGAGGGCAGGGCAGAACTCACTATCTAGAAGTCCCAGAGACCTGAGAGGATGCAGGGGGCTCAAGAGTCATGCAGGTGACCTTAGCCAAGATGCCTAACAATGGGACATGGAACCTGAAGAGGTCATCTGCTGCCAGACAGGGATTACCAGTAGAGGGATGGGGCCCCAACTACCCACAAAACCGGCCAAAATCTGTCCCATCTAAAAAGGAAATGCAGGGACAAAAGATGGAGCCACAGAATCTGAAGGAATAAGCCAACCAATAGATTTGCCCAACTTGAGACCTATCCATGGGCAAGCACTCAATACCTGACACCATTAATGATACTCTGTGCAGACTGGAGTCTAGCATAGCTGCCCCCCTCTGAGCCTCTAACCAGCAGCTGATTGAAACAGATGCCAGATACCCAGACAAACATAGATGGGGATTTGGGGAATCTGTGATACAATTAAAAGAAGGATTGAAGGCCCTGAAAGGATAGGGAACCCAACAGAAAAGACCAATAGTATCCTTAACCTGGACCCATGGAAGCTTTCGATTAAAAGCCCACCAACCAAAAGCATACATAAGTTGGACAAACCCCCCATCATATAGGTAACAGACATACATTTCAGTCTCCATGTGTGTGTCCAAAAACTGGAGTAGAGCTCTCTCTAAGGCTGTAGCCTGACTGTGATATCTGTTCAATAGGGCTGGCCTCCAGTGGGAAAAGGATACACTAATCCTTCAGAGACTTGATGCAGAGTGGGGGAAATATCAGGGAGGATTCACCCCTCTCAGAGGGACAAGGGAAGGAAATAGGGAATTGGGGACCAAGAGCAGGGTAGCAGCATTTGGGATATAAATAAATACGTACATACGTGCATTATGTACATATACATACAACTTTTTAAAAAAGTGAACTGGCGATATATGGACAAATCCTATTTCTACTAATCTATACCAACATTTTCTCAACATGTGGGTCAACCTGCTATCCTACATATGAGATATTTACATTATACTTCATAACCAACAGCAAAATTACATACACACTTATGAGTAAAATAATGTTATAGTTGAGGTCATCACAACATGAGAAACTATAAGGGTCACAGCATTAGGAAAGTTGAGAACCACTGCAATTCTGGTCACCTACATATCTAACTTCAACATTGATATCCAATATTTTGCTAATTTTTTTGTGGCTATTATTTTTATCTGAAATCTGATCCTACAAAGCCTTCTAATTTTAACTTTCAAGATTATCTTAGTTACTACCAAATCCTACATATTTTATGTCAACTTTGTAACATGTATTATAATACCTAATTATTGATTTATACACACTACCAGCATTTCTGATGGAAGTACTTTGAATTTATAGGTCAATCATTTAGAACTTTCATAAAACATCAGGTTTCCAGTCCATAAAAGTGTATTTATCTATCTGCTTTTTCTTAGGAAAGCTTTGTAGTTTCCTATGTACATTGTCTCACACACTTTTGGTTAAAATTATCCTACGTTTCATACTTTGGTATTGTCAAGATTTCCTATGAGTCTGTGAGGGAGTGCACACACACAACTCCATATGCATCAGTTGTCTTCCTCTGTCCCTCTCTTCCTTTATTCCCTGGCAGGGAGGCACAGCAGGAGGCCATGTAGCTTTCCTGGTTCTGTGGCTTCAACTCAGATCCTCATTCTTACACAGTAGGCCTTCTTGCCCACTAGGCCATTTACAAAATTACCTTCATGATTTTTTAAAATTATTTAAATATGTTTTACCTGCATGTATGTATGCTTATAAAAATGTGTACTGATGCTTACTGAAGTCAAAAGGCATCAAATCCCCTGGAACTTAGGTACTCATAATTTAAGCCATATGATTTCTGGGGACAAACAGGTTCTCTGAAAGAATGAACATTCTTAAGCACTAAGCCATCTCTCAGGGCCATATTTTTCATAATTTTTTAATTTCTATTTTCTACTAGTATGTAAGGATTACATTGAAATTAAAACTGTTATCTTGACAATGGTTTCATATTTATATAAACTCCTAAAAATGCTGTACATTATCAATCCCCATGTCATCTGCAAAATAAACACGGCTTGTTCTTTTTTTACATTTAATGACTTTCCTTTCATTCATCTGTACCAAAATTAGAACCAGGGATTGCCAAACCACGACCTCTTGCAGCAAATCAATGCTACTATTTGTTTTTTGTACAAAGTGTAAAGCAAAATTATTCTCATTCTTTTAAATATTTAAAGAATATCAAAAGAAATACTATTTAATAAGATATGAAAGCTACATAAAATTCAAATTTCAAAATCCATTAATAAACCTTCATTGGAACAGGTCACAATCCCTTGTTTATATTTTAGTGCGACAGCAGCAGAACTCAGTACTGACAACATATAACATGTCATAGAGCCTAAGAATATAATGAGCCGCCCGGTACAGGAAATATTTGCTCACTAGAAGAACAGATATCCTTCCCTCTTAATATCTAACCACTTAAATTCCTAAGCACTAAGCCATCTGTCCAGTACTTAATTACTCAAATTCTTAAGCACTGTGTAGCATGCATATGCTAAAAGTCAAGAACATACCAAGTGTCCACTTAGCATTATCTCCCATACATGCATTCATTACGTATTACTATAGAATAAAATCATATTCACTGTCAATATTGAGTATAACAAAAAACAATGTAATGCCTATAATTTATATATATATAAGATTATATATTATAGAAAGTTGATAGTAATAAGAATGATATCAACAGTTTATAATTCAAAAAGAACTTCTAAAAGTTCTAAGCATGGGAATATAGCACAGTCAGTGTCTTATTCAGGGTTTCTATTTCTGTACAAAACATCATGACCAAGTAGCAAGTTGGGGAGGAAAGGGTTTATTCAACTTGCACTTCCACATTGCTGTTCAGCACCAAAGGGAAGGGAAGTCAGGACGCGGAATTCAAGCAGATAAAAGGCAGGAGTTGATACAAAGGCCACAGAGGGATGTTACTTACAAGCACTTCCCAAGCTTGCTCAGCTTGCTCTCATACAGAACCCAGACTACCAGCCCAGAGATGGCACCATCTACAATGGGCTGGGTCCTCCTCCTTGATCCCTTCTAATTGGGAAAATGCCTTACAACTGGTTCTCATTATTTGTAAAATTATAAAAAATAAAATGCTGTCTTATCCCCTGGTTGAGGTCTGACACCACAATGTCCCAAGATATCTAGTGGCTATCTTTTGAGAAACATATCAACTCCGTGGCGTCTCACCTCCTAGCCACCACACACTCTCTTAAACTTAAACGCTACATGAAAGAACACAATACAATAAACTCTAGTCAATTGATAAGATATAATTTGCCCACTAAACATACATCCATCCTTAAGAATATTCGCAACAACCTGTAAATACACAAGTGGAATCTTTTTTAAAATTTTATTTTCTTATTAGGTACATTTCTTTTTACATTTCAAATCTTATTCCCCTTTCGGTTTCCCTATCAAGCCCCCATTCCCCTCCCCTTTTCCCCATATAAATTATTTCCCCCCCAAAATCATCCCTGTCCCTTCCTCCCCATTGTTCCCTACTGGGGTTAAACTTATTGGGACCAAGGCTTCTTCCCCTTTTACTGGTGCCCAAACAAGGCAATTCTCTGCTACATATTCAGTTGGAGCCCTGGGTCAGTCCATGTACAGTCTTCAGTAGTGGTTTAGTCAATGGAAGCTCTGGTTGGTTGGCATTGTTGTTCTTAGGGGTTTGCAAGCCCCTTCAGCTCTTTCAATCCTTCCTCTAATTCCCCCAAAGGGGGTCCTGTTCTCAGTTCAGTGGTTTGCTGCTAGCATTAACCTCTGTATTAGACATGCTCTGGATGTGTCTCTCAGGAGAGATCTATATCCGATCCCTTTCAGCATGCAGTTTTTAGCTTATCTAGCTTTGGTGGCTGTATATATATGGGCCACATGTGGGGCAGGCTCTGAATGGCTATTCCTTCAGTCTCTGCTCTAAACTTTGCCTCCATATGCCCTCCTATGTTTATTTTTTTTCCGATTGTAAGAAGTAGGAGCATCCATATTTTGGTCATCCTTCTTCTTGAGCTTCCTGTAGTCTGTGGATTGCATCTTGGGTAATTCGAGCTTTTGGGCTAATACCCACTTATCAATGAGTGTATACCAAATATGTTTTTCTGTGATTGGGTTACTTCACTCAGGATGATATTTTCTAGTTTCATTCCATTTGCCTATGAATTTCATGAAGTCATTGTTTTTGATAGCTGAGTAGTACTCCATTGTGTAGATGTACCACATTTTTTGAATCCATTCCCCTGTTGAACGGCATCTGCGTTCTTTCTAGCTTCTGGCTATTATAAATAAGGCTGTTATGAACTTAGTGGAACATGTGTCTTTGTTGTATGTTGGAGCATCTTTTGGGTATATGCCCAGAAAAGATATAGCTGGGTCCTCAGGTAGTGGAATGTCCAATTTTCTGAGAAACCTCCAGACTGATTTCCAGAGTGGTTATACCAGTTTGCAATCCCACCAACAATGGAGGAGTGTTCCTCTTTCTCCACATCCTTGCCAGCATCTATTGTCACCCGAGTTTTGTATCTTAGCCATTCTGACTGGCATGAGGTGGAATCTCAGGGTTGCTTTGATTTGCATTTCCCTGATGACTAAGGGTGTCGAACATTTCTTTAGGTGCTTTTTGGCCATTCGATATTCCTCAGCTGAGAATGTTTTGTTTAGCTCTTTACCCCATTTTTAATAGGGTTATTTGGCTCTCTGGAGTCTAACTTCTTGAGTTCTTTGTATATTTTGGATATTAGCCCTCTATCATATGTAGGATTGGTAAAGATCTTTTCCCAATCTGTTGGTTGCCCTTTTGTCCTAATGACAGTGTCCTTTGCGCCTTGCAGAAGCTTTGCAGTTTTATGAGGTCCCATTTGTCGATTCTTAATCTTAGAGCATAAGCCACTGGTGTTTTGTTCAGGAAATTTTCCCCTATGCCCATGTGATCAAGACTCTTCCCCACTTTCTCTTCTACTAGCTTCCGTGTATCTGGTTTTATGTGGAGGTACTTCATCCACTTGGACTTCAGCTTTGTACAGGGTGATAAGAATGGATCAATTTGCATTCTTCTACATGCTGACCTCCAGTTGAACCAGCACTATTTGTTGAAAATGCTTTCTTCCTTCCATTGAATGGTTTTAGCTCCATTGTCAAAGATCAAGTGACCATAGATGTGTGGGCTCATTTCTGAGTCTTCAATTCTGTTCCACTGATCTATCTGCCTATCTCTGTGCCCATATCATACAGTTTTTAATGACTATTGCTCTGTAGGGATAGTGATACCCCCAGAAGTTTGTTTATTGTTGAATATAGTTTTCGCTATCCTGGGTTTTTTGATATTCCAAATGAATTTGAAAAATTGCTCTTTCTATCTCTATAGAGAATTGAGTAGGAATTTTCATGGGGATTACATGAACCTGTAGATTGCTTTTGGCAAAATGGCCATTTTTACTGTATTAATCCTGCCAATCCATGAGCATGGGAGATCTCTCCATCTTCTGACATTTCTTCAATTTCTTCTTCAAATTTGAAGTACTTGTCCTTCTGAATATTTCACTTGCTTGGTTAAAGTCACACCCAAGATATTTTTATATTATTTTTAGGACTATTGTGAAGGATGTCATTTCCCTAATTTCTTTCTCAGCCTGTTTATCTTTTGAGTAGAGGAAGGCTTAACGTCAACCTCCATGTTCTCTCTACAGCTTCCTCCTAGCTTGAGAGAATGTGTGGCAGCAGAGACACTGGGCCACCATCGAGTCAGGATGTGTATTTCTGGCATGGTGAAGCCTGCCTTGGGAGTTAGATGGGTAGAGAGATTGCTGTCCAGTGCAGAGAAAAGCTTTTGGCAGTGTGATATGGGATGGAGCAAAGCAGGTGAGAGGCTTTGCTGAGATTAAGATATCTACCAGATATCTTGGGGCACTGCAATGCCAGACCAAGTGGGGGCAAAAGACAGCATTTTATTTTTTATAATTTTATAGCAACATCTCATGGAGGCATGTCCTCAAGAGAGGCTCCTTTTTCTGGGATAACCCCCAGCTTATGTCAAGCTGAGACACAAAACCAGCCAGTACAATTAGGTAAACAGCTTGCCACCCAAGCATGAATACTGAGTCTGATCCCCAGAACCCATGTAATAAAAGGATAAAAAGCTGGGCCCTAGTTGCCCAAGCACTGTCATCAGTATAAGAAGATTAATGGGCAGGCAGCCTAGCCTACTCAACAGCTCCAGGACAATGACGGACCCTGTCTCAGCAATCCAGGATGACCTAAGTGATTCATCCAAGTTGACCCCTGGCCTCTACAAGCACAAGAGATGCAGTGCACCTACACACAAACACACACAGAGATGCAGTGCACCCACACAGAAATGTACACACAGAGATGCAGTGCACTACACACAAGCACACACACACAGAGATGCAGTGCACTACACACACAACATACACACAGAGATGCAGTGCACTCACGCACAAATACAACCATCCACAAACACATCCACAAAAAGCAAATTCTACTTTTAAAAAATGTAGCATTATTCTTCATCAGAAAAATTGCTAAAATAACTAAGTCATGCCTTTACATTCTGAAATATATATAAATTGCTAATGATTTTTTAAAACAACATACCCATAATAAAAGACAGCCATAAGCATATAAGTCTGAACTTGCAGAAGGAGGTTTTTCAATTTTCAATTCTGGTGACAATAAAACTCAATCCACCAACCATCATGTTCACTGAAGCTCTCTGGCTCTACAAAAACAGTATTTTTAAACAATGAAGGTTTTGTGAAAAGACTCTGTTCTCAATTTAAAAGTTCTTTTTGAAATATTTCATTTGTCTATCTCTCAAATACATAATTTTCTAT
This sequence comes from Rattus rattus, assembly GCF_011064425.1. Classification (NCBI taxonomy): domain Eukaryota; kingdom Metazoa; phylum Chordata; class Mammalia; order Rodentia; family Muridae; genus Rattus; species Rattus rattus. The sequence goes on from NC_046159.1 coordinate 131,078,568, forward strand.
TCTTACAAATTTTACTTTTATTTATACTCAAGTGTAGATGTGGACTGAAAATGACTGACTCTGGTGTTTTAATCACAGACATCGTTTTTATTTTTTTTTAATTTTAATCTACCATGTGTATCGCATGTGGGCATGTTTGTGTGAATATATGCTTATGAACAGATGAAAAAAGCAAGCATGTGTGTCTCATCAACATATGTGGGTGAGAATAACTTTCTGAAAGCCTTTTGCCTTTTTTGCCTTATTAAGCAGGGAATTTTGTTCTTTCTGCTGCACTACCATCCTACTCAAAGCAAACTGGACAGCAAACTGAATTCTCTTATTTCTACCTTCCATCCGGAAGTGCTGGGATTACCAAAGTAGAGGCCGGTGTGTTGGGTTTCTTGGTTTTACATGGTCTCCAGGGATCAAACTCAGGTCATCAGGCTTGCACAGACAGCACTTCCTCACAAGCCACCTCCCCTGCTCCCTACTTCTATAGTTTAATAAATTGACCAAAAGAAGTACTATTTTCTAATTCTGAACATCCTAAATATTTTAAATAAAATTATACAAATTACTTTTTCTTTTGACTATTTCTAAATATAACATTTTCCAAGAAATCAAATAAATATAAAAAGCAATTCATGATAATAAATTCAGTCTTGCCAAAAAAGGTACAATTCTGGCTCACATTTGTTGCTGTATGATTTGATTTTTAATTTCTCCAAGTCTAAACTAATTTTTTAAATGGAAATAACATCTACATAATAGAGCTGTCTAAAGATGTTAGAATAGCACCTACCTTAATTAGCTAAGTCTTAATTATTACATCTTTCTCCACTTACTATCTCTACCCCAACTTCTCAAAGTAAGTCTAAGATCCAGAAGCTAAGGCATCAACTGGGAAAGTTAAATGAGCAACTAAAAGAGCATGATGGGGAAAGAATACCCTGGCTGACGAATGGATACAAAGGAGGAGGTGATGGTGGGAATAGTCAGGTCCAATTGTACCAATACTATACTCAAAAAATAAACTGACATGAATCCTTAAAAACTTACTTGTAAAATCCTTATTTCCTTATGCTATCATAATTCTTAAATAAATTAATAATAGCAATAGAATGTTTCAGAAAATTAATCTATATAAATCCTGTACAACTTTTGATTAGTTTTTATATTAATTTTGAGCTATCATATGAAAAACCACTAAGATTATATATCCATCATTTTATTCTAAAACTTGTAAATGACCAAAGTACAAAACATCAATGCTTGACAAAGAATGTATGTGAAGAAACTGGATCTTTGTCTGATGCTCATGAGGACAAAAAAAAAACTTTGGAAAAGTTTCTCAAGAAGGCAAACAGTAAACTGGATGTTTTATTTTAAACCTATCAGAATCAATACATTACTTAAAATTTTTGTGTTGATCGTTACTATAAACAATTTAAAACCTGCTTTTTTAAAAATGGTCTAGCTTGTCTCTCAAGAAAAGAATAAAACATAGTATTCTTATCCCTAGAGTCCATAGCACTGAAATATAGCAAAAAAGTTCTGTTGTCAATTTTTCCTAACAAGTTTGGCAATAAAAAATCCAGACATAATAGCTGTCTTCTCTTGAGAGAGCTCTGCCAGAGCTTATGAAAAATACAGAGGCAGACACTCGTCAGCCATTGAACTGAACAAGTCCCCATTGGAGGTTGAAAAAAATTGGAAGGGCTAAAGGTGTCTAGCCCCTAAGACAACAATACCAACCAAGCAAAGCTCCCAGGGACTAAACCACCATCCAAAAAGTACACATGGACAGCCCATGGCTCCAGCTCTATATGTAGCAGAGGGATGGTATTTGGGCACCAATGGGAGGCCCTGGGTCCTGCCAAGGCTGGACACCCCCCCCAGTATCAGGAATCTCAGGGCCAGGAGGTGGGTGGGAAGGAGTGGGTGGTTGGGTGGGAAAACATCATTATAGAAAAGAAGGAGAGGGATGGAATAGGGGGGTTTATGGATGGGAAACTGGGAAAGGGATAACATTTTTAAATGTAAAATAAAAAAATATCCAATAAAAAATGTAAAAGAAAAAATCAGGCATAGTAATGCTTGAGGATTTAGATTCTCTATGCTAGGACCTTGAAACTTAGATAGAGAAAATTTTCAACAGAATATCAACAATAGGCATAATCTTGCACGGTAGGAAGATAAACTAGTTGATCAAGAATTCCTGCCACAAGTTTAGAACAGAGGCAGAAAACACCCATTCAGACCTGCCCATGTGGCCCATACATATACAGCCACCAAACTAGATAAGATGGATGAAACAAAAAGAAGGGCAGGCTGACAGGAACCGGATGTAGATCTCTCCTGAGAGACATGCAGAATACAGCAAATACATAGGCGAAAGCCAGCAGCAAACCATTGTACTGAGAACAGGACCCCGTTGAAGGGAGATCAGAAAGGACTGAAAAGAGCTGAAGGGGCACCGAGACCCCATATGAACAACAATGCCAAGCAACCAGAGCTTCCAGGGACTAAGCCACTACCTAAAAGACTATACATGGACTGACCCTGGACTCCTGACCTCATAGGTAACAATGAATATCCTAGTAAGACACCAGTGGAAGGGAAGCCCTTGGTCCTGCCAAGACTGAATCCCCAGTGAGCGTGATTGTTGAGGAGGGAGGGGTAATGGGGGAGGATGGGGGAGGAACACCCATATAGAAGGGGAGGGGGAAGAGTTAGGGGGATGTTGGCCTGGAAACCGGGAAAGGGAATAACAATTGAAATGTAAATAAGAAATACCCAAGTTAATAAAGATGGAGAAAAAAAAAATTCCTGCCACTAATTTGTGGGACCTGAAAGATGATTCAATGGTTAAAAGCACTGAACATTCTTCCAGAGGACTTGGGTTCAATACCCAGCATCCACATGGTATCTCACAATTGTCTGTAACGCTAAGATCTGACACACTCACCTAAACATACATGTAGGCAAAACACCAATGCACACACACACACACACAAAAAATCTGTGGCTGTCTTAGTTAGGGTTTCCTTTGCTGTGAGGAGACACCATAACTAAACCAACTCTTATAAAGGACAATTAGTTGGGGCTGGCTTGCAGGTTCAGAGGTCAGTCCATTATCATTACGATGGGAAGCATGGCAGCAACCAGGAGGCAGGCATAGCACTGCAGAAGCTGAGAGTTTTAAATCTTCATCAGAAGACTGTCTTTCAGTGAGCCATGAGGGGTCTCAAGGCACATTCCCACAGTAACTCACTTCCTCCAATAAGGCCACACCTCCCAATAGTGCCACTCCTTTGGCCAAGCATATTCAAACCACCACAGTAACTTTTTTTGCAAGTCAGTTTTGTTTGCTTATAATGTGTTTTGAGGTATGTGGACATCAACTCTAATACAAACTATTACTCAACCCATACATTAATTATTCTATCAAACACTAGGAATTTTCAAAAGGAAGAAAACAGAATTACATGACAATTTCCCAAAGCAATGAGAATGCCTGCATAAATAACTTGTACACTAATGTTCATGGCAACCTAACTCACAATAATTAAAAAGCATAAACCTAGAGACAGGCTTTAGGTACATACTTGTAATCTCAGCATGAGGCAGGAAGATCACTGGGAGTTCAAGATCTGTACTACAAAGATAGTTCAAAGCCAGGATTTGCTACCCAGTGTGATGCTGTCTCAAGCAAAAACAAAAAGTGTAAACCCAAATATCTATCCACTGATGAAACACACACCAAAGTATCAATGAACATTCAATTAAATACATTTGCCCATAAAAAATTATGTCCTTAAACAGTCAACTTTGAATGTTACACTAGACAACAAAAATGATTCACCAAAGGCCGACTATTACATAATTTTACTTATATGAGATTATAGAAAAAGAAAATCCAGAAGCACAAAATATATTGCTGGTTTCCAAGGCCCAAGCAGAAGCGGGAATGAAAATTAACTGCTAAACAGTAACTACGTTGGAATGCGATAAACATCTGGAATTACAGAATGATAATCAATATACCACTATATGAATATGCTAAAAACTAGCACTGAATTCTACACTATCTCCTATGTGAACTCTACTTCAATAAAACTGTTGTACTTTAAATGGGAACTGTTTATTTAGCCATTTATGTTATATACATACTTTAAAATGGCCTATATACAATAAACATGTATCTTTGTCAATTAAAATAATGAAGAAAAATTTCTCCTTTGTGATCCTATATATTCTTAGACTGCCCATTCCACACATACACATAAAAATATCACATTCTCTTAACTGTCTGGACTTTGTTATCTCTACAAAGTGCTTATTGGGAGATAATGTGGCAATGAATTAAAAGCTACGTATTTGAACCTAGACTTAAACTAAATAAAAATACCCATGGATCCCAGGCTTCCAAAAATATACTATATTGATAACAACAAAGTATGTATATTTAATTTAATCTGTGAAAGAAAGGAACACAAGCAGAGGGAGGTACTTGCATGTTTCTAGCAACTGTTTCCTGATGAGAAAATGATCAATGCCACTGAGTACATCAAATTGTTTCTGTATTGATGGTAAAACCACACACTGCTCACCACCATCCAGATGACTGTTACAGATACTATGTGTACTACATGACACACCTTAACTGAAAGTGCAGGCTTACAATCAATCAGCACGTGTGTGTAAGTGCTTTAATAAGGAGTTTCTATCTATAAAGCCATGATATTTTACCTCAGATTTGGTGAAGTCAAAATCTCCAACAATTCCTTGCTCACGATTTAAGGCAAATACATTGTTCTGATGAAGTGATCCATGAATTATGTTAGCATTGTGCAATGTATGCAGTCCTCGGGCAACACCTTTCATGACTTTTAAAGCTTCCTGCAAATAAATACACATTGAAAAGGTGGAGTTTAGAAAACTGACACCTTATTTTAATATGTAAATTTTGTTTCTATTACAAGGTTATTCTAGAACTAAAGTAAAGCTTCCCTCAAGTTAAAGATATAGCATAGACAAAGCATTAAAGGCTAGATAAAGCTTAACAATGTGCAGTGGTTTAAACAAGAATGGCCTCCATAGGCTCATATGTTTGAAAACTCAGTCACTAGATAGTAGCCCTATTTGGGAAGGTTCAGGAAGGATGACCTTGTTGGAGGATGTATGTCATTAAGGGCAGGCTTAAACATTTCAGAAGACTTGAGTCATTCTTAGTATATTCTCTGCCTTCTGTCTTCCTTTAAAGACAGAGGAGCTACCGATGGTGGACACCACCATGTCTTATTCTGCCATGGGGACACTCTGGAATTTCAAATCCAATTAAATGTTTTCTTTTATAAGTTGCCTTAGTCATGGAATTCTATCATAGCAATAGAAAGTAATACTCTACATAGCTGGTAACATCATAAGTACTTTTTGCACACATGCAGGCAGACATATACACACACACACACACGCATACACACACACATACACACACACACACACACACACACACACACACACACACACACACACACAATCACAGCTTAATAGTTGTAAGTCTGGGCTCTGAAACCAGAAAGACACAGCTTCAAGCTTCAGTTCTCTTCTGGATAAAGCGATTCTGTGCAAATCACTTAATCTTTCTCAGCCTCATTTTTCTCATGTATAACGAGATAAAGCACAGGCTGATGCAAGAATGAAATAGAATAATGCAGGCCAAATATTTTTTGCAGGACAGCATGCAGTACATGGTGTTACATATTAGATATTAGTTTCTCATTCCATGCAACTATGAAATGATTTTTACTTACTTCTGAAGTTAAAGGCATACTGGCTTGAACTGCGCTTAGGTTTGCCTTAGGGTAATACGGAACCATCAGATAGGCAACAGGATCAGACTAAGAAGCAAAAGAGAAAATGTAACTCAAGTGAACAATTCATCAATATATTTGCATCATACACTAATTCTATGGAGTAACTACTATTTTACATTAAGAAGACTAAATTACTACTTTAAAATGTATTTTAAAAAGAATTATTTCTACAATAGATTAGCTTAAGAACTTTACCTTACACATAAACAGGAATATTAATGGCAGTAACCCAGATTCTTCTTCTTTGGCATATCCACAAGCTCTATGATAGGAGGCTGCTCTCTGAATCACCCTCCCTTCTGTGTCAACATCCACAGAATAGCCCTAAACAGCAACAAAAAACAGGATTGATAATTTCAACATTAAAAACCTAATTCTAATTTATTATTTCAACTTAAGTATGATAAATTAAATTAATTATTTTTCTATTTTAACTTTTAAGTACCGTCTCCATTTACATTGACTGCTATATTATGAGAAGGAGTAATTCTACCTGCAGCCTACTCTACATTCCCAAATATGTAGCAATAGGGCAACTTAAAGATCTGATGTTAACTCATAATCTTTAGCTCATTAGGAGAAACTAAGGGGCTGGAGAGCTAGTTAGTGGTTAAGAGTACTTGCTGGCAAACCACTGGACTGAGAACAGGACCCCCGTTGAAGGAATCAGAGAAAGGACTGGAAGAGCTTGAAGGGGCTTGAGACCCCATATGAACAACAATGCCAAGCAACCAGAGCTTCCAGGGACTAAGCCACTACCTAAAAACTATACATGGACTGACCCTGGACTCTGACCTCATAGGTAGCAATGAATGTTCTAGTAAGATCACCAGTGGTAGGGGAAGCCCTGGGTCCTGCAAAGGCTGAACCCCCAGTGAACTAGATTGTGGGGGGGAGGGCGGCAATGGGGGGAGGATGGGGAGGGGAACACCCATAAAGAAGGGGAGGGAGGGTTAGGGATGTTGGTCCGGAAACCAGGAAAGGAATAACATTGAAATGTAAATAAAGAAATACTCAAATAAATTTAAAAAAAAAAAAAAAATGCCTGCTCTTGTGAAGATAAAATTTGGATCAGCACCAACATAGTGGCCCACAACTATGTGAACTCCAGTTCAGAGGAGCCAATGCCCTCTTCTAACAAAAACATGTCCAGGCATACATATGTAACAAAGATACACATGAAGGCAAAACACTTACACACATAAAACAAAAATTAAAAAAAAAACTTAAGGAAACTAAGCAGCACAAGACTGTGTTGGCAATATAGGTAAGCTTTCAAGAAATATCTAAGAAAAACAAGAATTTTAAGAGTTATTGAACAAAATGTAGTAAGTTACCCTAAAAAAGAAAAAATAACCCTAGTAAAGACAACACTCATTAAGGAAAGAAGAGGAACTTTAAAGTCAAAATTAGCTCTATCATGATCATCATACCAATCAACTTACACACTTTAAAAATAGTGAGTTTCTTTTCTTCCTTAGAAGTAAAGTCACCACTCCCTTTATACTTCTGAAACTTCTGTAGATCAGGACTTAAACTTACCTTTAAGAGAACAGGCTGCCCATTAACCTCAGAGCACACCAGAGGACGCTTGCTGCTAAGTTCCTTCATGGGCTCAGTGTCAAGAAGGTCGCGCTCTAAGCTCATAGTAAGAAGACCACCAGAATTCTAGACACAAATTTTTATTACATTTAGACAATCAAACATGTCTTAGGGCTTTCAAATCATAACATGGGTAGAGATATACACTTAAATGCAGTGAAGATCATCAAACTAAGAAAGAAAACAAAATGCTTATTAAAGTTTAGATTCTTTTTAATTTCTGGCTCTTGAGCTTCTCTTGTCTACTGTGTAATTACTAGACATTTAATCACTACTGTAAATGTAGACCAGACTGTAGAAACAAATGAGGTTAAGAAGACAAGCTTAAAAAGAACTGCTTTACTTACCTGAAAAACCTCATCTATGTCCTAAAAATTAAAATAAAGACAAGTAAAAGTAGCTAAAGGACAGCAATGAGAAATCTAAAAAATATGACTACAATGTGATGCTGATATCTCTATTCTGCTTAACATCCTTAAATATAGAAATATTTTCAAAATTTTTAATTCTACCATTTTTATGTTTACATTAAAACTAGGTGTTTTTTCCTTTAGTAGATTATTTTTAACTTAGTTTTAAATTTTCATATACATATATTGTATTTACATGATGTTCCCTCCATCCAAACACTGTCTCCCTACTCTCAAATTCATAGCCTAATTTGTTTTTAATATTTGTTATACACATAAACAAATAAATACATAAATACAACCTGATGAGTCCACTTATTGTTGCCCAGATAAGTATGTTTTTAATGCTAACCACTTAATATTGAGTAACAGCAGGGGGCTTATCTCTGGGGAAGACTGATTTTCCCTCATTCATGATCATTAACTGCCTGCAGCTCTTTATCTAAGGTGGGGCCTTGTGAGATTTCCTCTATCTACATCGTGATGTCACTTTCCCATTATAATTTCTAATTGTATTATACTTATTGGTGGGTATAAAGATAAGTATTACAGTATAATTTACCAGACACAAGACAGTCTTGAAAGATAGAGTTACTAGCATCAAGGAGAAATCGACTTTTTTGCTGTTTTTTGGTTTTTGTTTTTGTTTTGTTTTGTTTTTTACTGTTTTGGTTTGGTGTTTCGGGGTTTCTAAGACAGCTCTCACGTGGTATCCCAGGCTATCCTGGAACTCAGGTCGCCCAGGTTAGACTGCCCTCAAACTGACGGCAATCCCATTGCCTCAGTTTCCCAAAATCTGAGATCTGAGTCTTCTCAACTATTGATTCTGCTTCCTTGTGTCCAATCAATTTTAAGTGAAAATACAAAATAAAATTATTTTTCCTAAACACTGTATGCTGGTTAATTTATGTAAAACTTACATTTTACTAGGTATTACAAGTATTCTACATATGATTTTAAAGTATACTGGGAAAACAGGATATGGTCACTCAAGTCTGTAATCCTAGAACTCACAGCAAGGTCAAAGGAGAATGACAAGTTCAGGGTTAGTCCAGGCTGTGTCCCAAGACTCTTTTTTCAAAAATCAAAAACAAAAACACATTTTCAAATATTATACCATTCTATGTTAAGAAATTTTACATGTTGGATTCTGGAATCCAAGGAGTCTAGGAAGCAATTTTAAAAATCAGATTCATATAGTGCTTCATCACCACCAGGGATATGACAAGTCTCCCCACAAAGTTAACTCCTAATTATTCTTTGAGTTATTTAACGAACTAATCTCCTGGCCTTTCTGAGTCCTGCTTGCCAAGAAAACTAAACCCATGTCAGTATCTCTACTTTAAACTATTTAGTTTAACATAGTCTTGAGGAACAGTTCAAGTAATCATTTTAAATATTTATTGGGAGCATTTTCATAGAAATGATACTGTAAATCTGACACTGAAATGATGAACATTACCATGTTTTTACATTCTCTGCATGGTGGCATTCTCAGAGGAAGCGTACGTAGCTTACCATATATTTAAGCAATCCTATTTCAGGATACAGCAGAGGCAGCTCAGGGAACCATTTCTGGGTCAAGCTGTTCAGTTTCTCCTGCAGTTACAAAGTATTTTTATTATAGACCAACATGCATTCAACTGTAGCATGTTGCTTTTCAGGAAAATATATTTCCATCTGCCTTTTTACTTCTAATAAAATACCTAATCTTTAATATTTTACTTCTACTTCAAGAACTATCAAGCAAAACATGATTCACTTCATATTTAAAGTAAAATAAAAAGAAATATTGTAATCATTATAATAAATTCATTACTCAAAATATTAAGAACATAATAATATTTTTAAATGACTAGTTAATTTAAGAAAAAATCCTAAAAGCCTTGAGATAAAAAATAACAGGTACGGGGTTGGGGATTTAGCTCAGTGGTAGAGCGCTTGCCTAGGAAGCACAAGGCCCTGGGTTCGGTCCCCAGCTCCGAAAAAAAGAACCAAAAAAAAAAAATAAAATAAAATAACAGGTACATAATCTATATAAAGCACTTTTAAGCAAATGAGAAAACTAAGGATTTTATAAAGTAAAGTCATGAAGCAACATGTTTACTAAGGAAAACTTCTAAACACCAGATTTTATTCAAAGAGTCAAAGGTATGCCATAGATACATGAATTGTATCATAGTACATAAATTGTACTTAAAATATCTAGGATTGGGGTTGGGGATTTAGCTCAGTGGTAGAGTGCTTGCCTAGGAAGCGCAAGGCCCTGGGTTCGGTCCCCAGCTCCGAAAAAAAGAACCAAAAAAAAAAAAAAAATATCTAGGATTTGCATACTGTTTTTACTTAACTTTTTACTTTACTTTTTATTTGTCCCTTAGTTAACTCTTCCTTATAATATCTCTCAGACATAAAATGCAGTATTCTTTCCCCTGGGAAGAAAAAGTAGACTGCTGACTTTCTAAGGCCACAGAACTTAGGAGGAGTGGAGACAATGGTGTGACCTTTTTGGTTACATCTCTCAGGTGGGTCAAATTGCTCCATTTATGTTTTTATTGCTTCTCAAGCTAAAAGAATATTCATGTAAATCTGTGACAATCTCCATGTTATATGTTAAATAACAAAATACTATACAAAAGTGTGAGTACAAGCTCAATTCTAAAATCAAGCCAAAAAAAACTATCAAGAAGTTGAATTTTAAGAACATGACAAAAGACTTTTCTTTATGGTAACCCGAAACTTCTACATTGGAACAACTCCCATGAATTTTTGACATATGAAATTAACTTGTAAATGCATGTGAACATTACGATGCCAATATAATACCTCTAGTACATGGTTATATGAAATCTGTGACTTTAAATTCAATTTCCTGAGTAAAATCTAATTTAAAATTTCAGAGAAATACTTACATATTCCTCCCTCTCATGATAAATTTCCTGAAAGACACTACTGCGCAACTGCGTTATTTCTTGCTTTATTTTCTCAATTTCAGTTCCATCATGGTCATCAGACTTTATCAGAGAAAAAAAAGTAGTCAAGAGGATTATTAAGCAAGTCTTCCTCTAAGAACTAATGCAATTTCCATAGTAAATCATTCCATGTAGTTCTAATGCATCCTTCAGTATCTAACATATAGCAGGTCTTCTAACATTAAATAAATCTATTTATTTTAACACTAATTTTTCCCATAACTATAAAAAAGTATTTTAAGTTCCTGCATATTTTCCTGCAGATAAAAACAACTAATTTTAATCTTAAAATAAATATTAAGAAGAACAACTAAATTAGAGTCTATGAAATTTTACTTGAAATCAGATTTTTAAAAGCACACTCAACAAGATGATGAGTGAATGTCTAAATTATCTACTATGAGAAAAACCTGTGATTTAGAAATGTTCCATATGACTTCAATGGAGTAGTAGTAAGTTGCCTCAAAAGGTACAACTGCATTTAAAAGTTAGATATGTCTTCAATGTCTATAGCCCAAGTAAATTGAATATGCCCAATTCCATTGGATATATTTCTCCAAAAGTTTAAAAGACTGAAAAAAGACTACCTTCTCCACAACCTAGAATATAATAGAACAGGAGGCCTCCTAAACTGCAGTTAGTTCTAGAATAGCTCCCTCTTGCTTTCAATTAAATCTAAGAAGAGGAATAGAGATATAAGTTGGATAAAGACACACTTCTGATCTCTTCTGTATTTAAATAAAATCCCCAAGAAAATTTATAGAATTATAATTCATTCACAAAGCTTCATGCCTAAGAAGGGTAGTCAAAATTAGAAAATCCTAATCCTATCAGCTCTAGTACCATGTGAAACAACTTTTAAAACTTGCAAGAAATATATCCAGTGTTAAGTTTACAGAAGTGACCATTCTCTTCAAAATTACTTTATCACAAAAGTCTACCTTTGGAGATGGGAGTCAATCAGTAAAGTGCTTGTCTTGTAAGTAAGAGGACCTAAAGCCAATCTCATATTTAAAAAGGAAAAAGGTGGGGAAAGGCAAGTAGTGTGAAGCTTACTCTAGAAAGGCAGAGACTGATGGTTCCCCAGGGCACAACCTAGTCTATCTGGTGAGTGCCAAGCCAGTAACACACTAGCTCCAAAACACAAAAATTAAGGGGACAATGCCTGAGGAATGACACTTAAGGTTGTCCTCTGATCTCCATGCACATATGAGCACACATACATGTATGTACACACAAAAAAGAAACCCAACCTTTGGGAAAATATCATACTACCTAAATGTCATAGTTTTTTTGTTTGTTTTGGTTTGGTTTTTGTTTTCTTTTTTGTTTTGAGTTTTATTTGTTTTTTTTATTTTTTATTAGATATATTTCTTTACTTACATTTCAATGTTATTCCCTTTCCCGGTTTCCTGTCCATAACCATGACCTCCCCTCCCCCTCCCCCTCCCCCTTCTCTCTCTCCTCTCCCTCCCCCTCCCCCATACAGGTGTTCCCCCCTAGTCCCCTGCACTGGGGGTCCAACCTTGGTAGGACCAAGGGCTTTCCCTTCCACTGGTGCACAAACAAGGCTATTCTCTGCTACATAAGCAGTTGGAGCACTGGTCAGTCCATGTATATTCTCTTTCGGTGATGTGGTTTAGTCCCTGGGAGCTCGGGTTGGTTGGCATTGTTGTTCTTATGAGGTTGCAAGTCCCTCCAGCTCTTTCAATCCTTCCTCTAATTCCTCCAATAGGGGGTCCTGTTCTCAGTTCAGTGGTTTGCTGGTAGCATTGACCTCTGTATTGGACATGCTCTGGATGTGTCTCTCAGGAGAGATCTATATTCTATATTTTTAGCTTCATCAATCTTATCTAGTTTTGGTGGCTGCATATATATGGGCCACATGGGGCAGGCTCTGAATGGCCATTCCTTCCATCTCTGCTCTAAACTTTGCTTCCATATCCCCTCCTATGGATATTTTTTCCCCTTTTAACAGACATTCTAACAGTCCAGAGGAAATAAAACATTGAAAATTTTATTCTACAGTTTCTGTGTTACTAAAAATCAATGTATGAATATAAAACATTTAAGTTTTTAAGTATTTGACTACATGGGAGACATGTATTCGGTATGATTATCATTTCAAATTATTTCCATATACAAAGATAAAGTACTGGGCCTGTAAGACTGCTCAGTGGATAAAGGAACTTGCCTCCAAGTCAAGTGACCTGCGTTCAATTCTTGAGACACACATGGTGGAAAGAAATAATTGACTCTTAACAAGTTATCCTCTGGCATCCACATGTGCACAGTGATACAGGCCACCCATTCATTTGTACATTTGCACTAAATAATGTAATGAAAATACAAATTTTAAACTATCAAAGCACGTAACACAAAATATGAATACAATGGGTCTCTGGTTTTAGAGAATGTATTTATGCACGACTTTATAAAATAGATCAATCAAAGTGAACACATTAGCTAGAAGAATTTTTTCCTTACTTCTTCCAAATTACTCTTCTCAACCAACTTCCATCTCAGTTGAGCTTTTAAGCCTTTCAATGTCTTCTTAATGGATAGCAAGTAATCCACACTGGGGCTCTTATTTAAACAGTCAATGATCTGCTTTTTAAACTATATGAGAGAAAGAATTACTGTATTTTCAAGCATATGAAACAACAGTCACCGAACATCATTATTTTATGAGTGCCTGGGTTTAGAGTAAATATTAAGAAAATTCCATAACTTTCTAAAAATCAATGCTATCAACTGATTTTCCTAATTGTTCCTATTTCTATTTAGAAAAATCACAGGTTTGGTGCTCAAGGTACCAAAGGAAATACTCTTCAATTCAACTGAGACATGAAATTAGACACATACTGCTGACATAAATATATACTGAAATTTATAGTGAGAATTGAAGCTGAAATGATTCTTCTCAAAAGTGGTTTGATAATATGTATCAAGTTTCATAATGTTCATTCATTTTAATTTAAAAATTATAAAGTATAGGAGTCTGAGAAGATATATGTAGAAGCTGGTAGAAGGAAGCAGCCATGTTTCAAAGTGACTTCTAGTTTAAGGGGCAGCAGTCAAAGTAATGAATCAAAGAACAGTTTAACAAAATGAGTCAGAGGTAGGATAAGCCCAACTCTCAGGAGAACAAAGAGAAAAGAGAGTCTGCTTAAAAGCAGGCAGAAAGGGGGTGGGGGTTAGTGTTTTACATACAGGTTGCAGAGAGAACAAGCTAGACACAGATGAAGACAGAATGCACCAGCAAATGAGAAGGAGTCAGAAGATTAGAACAACTGCCAGAGTTAGTTGGAGGCCATACAGAGTAATTCAGTGAGAAGTTGAAAGAACTCAGATTAAATCAGTCATCTTGGAGAGGAGTTTGAGCCAAAACAGATGAGTTGAAAAAGCCAGAGTTCACAAGAGCTTATTCAGCAGCAAGCCTCCAAGACAACAATTACATCAGGTGAATAAAAGGTAGTTTTTAATTATACATAAAGTTATGTTCAAAGATAGATAAAGCATTATCTACATGATAAAAAAAAAGAAGCAACATCAATATCCAACATAACATTATAAGGTTAAATAACATCGTATATTTATGCAAGAATTAAAATCATTCGAAAATGGGGAAATGTTCATAATATACTATAAAGTTATTAAAAATATCTTCACAGGACAACGAAATGCAGAGCATATGTGTGTACTCATCAATGTGAATGAACGCACCCATTCACATTCTGTATAACTATCTCTTACACTCAAAGTATCAAAAACAATGTTTTATTTTTCAAATTCCTGTTTGTAGTAAATTTTCTATAGTAAATATGCTACACAGAAAATGATGACAAAGATATTTTAGTTCATAAGAAACTCAAATATTCCAAGATTCGGTGAAATGTCTATTATCAACAAAATCACCATTCATATTCTACAGTGAAGTCAATTATACAGACCACAGAGGGATACCATTTTTCTAGGAGTACTAATTAACACACTGGATATTAAGCTACTTGAGAAAAATTCAACAAGTAAGAAACACAAAATATCAATTCATTAGACAAATCAGAGATAGCAAAATCCAACCTCAACACTGTCCTTATACTTGGACAGCATGGTGGCAATGAACTTTTCCTCAGAATGGATCCTTTGAAGCACTTGACTGTATGTACTTAAAATAATCTCCTTGTCTACAACACCTTGCTCCTGGATGAAATTATAACATAAACAACAAAATAGTTAAAACAATAAACTTCAAAGTGAAAACATCTTTGATAATTGCTGTATCATATCAAAATACTTCTCAAATCTTTTTCTAGACAGAATACTGACACCAATGAATGCTCATAGGCAAAATGTTACCCTAATTATGCCATGAATTCTTTCTGAAGCTGTCTGAAAGGATCTTAGGACAATCAACATTCTAAATGAAAGCATAAGCAGTAAATAAAACTTCAACACTATTATTTTTAGAAACTGTCTCTCAGCAACAACTTCTAAAACCAAGTCTTCTAAACCCAAGATCTATTTAATAATACATAGCATCATTACTCACAATGAGAGACAGCTCTAGCTCTTTACAGACACATGACTCAGTCTTCTCTAGAATTTCATCAATATTACCAATCATGTCTTCTGAAGTCAGTGGTTCATCCAAAGACAGATCAAAAACCTTATTTTCAAAAATAAAAACATGAGGTATTTCAATTAAGTAATTCAGTTAGCATTCATTGTACCTGGAGTAGCACATAAAGCTATACCATGGACAAAACAGAAAAAGGAAAATTCTGTGAAAAGAACATAGACACACCACCCTCATAAAACTTAAATACAAAAACAAAAAAGATACATAAGCACAGTGTCCTTAAAGAAAACCAGTGGTTAAGGCAAGTAGCTAGTTCAAATGAAAGAGAAAAATAGAAACAAAAACAAGATGAATTTTTTATATAATAAAACCAACAATCTAACTCAATGGTGATGAAAAATCCTGACTGCCCTGTACTAACTTTGATAGCTAGAAACACATCATGCCAGCTTTTGAACAAGAAAGAAACAGAATGAGAACAAACATGCAATCTCTGCTTCTTCCTTCCATAAACATTGCTAATTTGGAGTTCTGCTTACCTTCTGGCTGTTCTGGAACCATGCCACGAGATGCTGCAGAGAAGCCTCTGTCTCACTCCGAATACTGGCGAACTCTTCTCTTTTGGTACACTGCCAGTCATAAAACTTTCTGAGTATTTCTTCAGAGTTAGTTCCTTCTTTGGCCTTCCCATACACTGATTCTAAAGAAGTTGCTAAATCCTAAAGACAACGTTAAGATTTAAGCACTGTGATATGATCTAAGAGATAAAATATCATGATGTTGAATGCCTACTCTTTTAAATAACTATAACTGAAAGGCAAAAAGAAAATATCCAAATAAACTAAATTAAAAATAAAAAAAAAACACAACAAGCACAGAGGAAATCCAGAGAATCAAAAGAGCATACTTTAAAAATTTATACTCCACTAAATTGGAAAAATCTAAAAGATAATTTTTTTTTTACCAAAGTTAAATCAAAAGCAGATAAGACCTATATGCCTTAGTGAAATAAAAGCAGTGATTAAAAGTCTCCCAACCAAAACCTTTACAGGGCCTGAAAATTCTTAGCACATAAGCCTACCAGTCTTTCAAAGAGTCAATGCCAATACTCCTCAAATTATTCCACAGAATATATATATATATATATATAATATAAAAATCCAACAAAGAAAGAAAATTATAGAATACTTTCCCTTACGAAACAAATATAAGAACACAATCAAAAGATCGTCCATTGTGATCAAGTAAACTTGATCCCAGAGATGAAGAGATGGTTTAATATATGTAAATCAATAAACTCAAAGACAAAAACCACATGATCATCTCATTAGATGCGGAAAAGGCTTTTGACAACATCTAACATTCATTCATGATAAAAGGCCTGGAGAGATCAGGGATGCAAGGGACAAACCTAAATATAATAAACACAGTTTACAGCAAGCCCATAGCCAACATCATGTTAAATGTAGAGAAACTCAAAGCAATTCCACTAAAATCAGGAAAAAGACAAGATTGATCTATTCCCTCGGTACCTATTCAATATAACACATGAATCCTTAGCTAGAGCAATAACAAACTAAAGAAGGTTAAGGTAATAAAATTTAGAAAAGTCAAAGTATCTTCATTTGCAGATGATGCGATAGTATTCATAAATGACCCTAAAACTCCAAAGGGAATCCTACAGTTGATAGGCATTTTCAGCTAAGTAGCTGGATACAAAATTAGCTCGCAAAAATCAGTAGCCTTCATATATACAAATGACAAACAGAATGAGAAAAAAAATCAGGGAAACAACATATTACACAAAAGCCTCAAATAATACAAAATGTCTTCGGGTAACTCTAACCAAGCAAGTGAAAAACTTGTATGATAGAAACTTTAAGACACTGGGGAAAAAAGATGAAGACGATATCAGAAAGGTCTTCCAGTTTCATGAATCAGTAGAATTAATATGAACAAAAATGGACATCAAACTAAAAGCAATCTATAGATTCAACACAATCCAATCCATATTAAAATTCTAACACAATTTGTCAAATATTAAAAGTTTTCAGTTTCATATGGAAACACAAAAAATCAGGATAGCTAAAACAATCTTTAAGAAAAGACACTTGCGGGGTTGGGGATTTAGCTCAGTGGTAGAGCGCTTGCCTAGGAAGCGCAAGGCCCTGGGTTCGGTCCCCAGCTCCGAAAAAAAGAACCAAAAAAAAAAAAAGAAGAAAAGAAAAGACACTTGCCTAGAAAGCACAAGGCCCTGAGTTCGGTCCTCAGCTCTGGAAAGAAAAAAAAAGAAAAAAGAAAAGAAAGAAAGAACTGCAGGAGTTATCTCCATCCCTAACCTAAGTTACATGACAAAGCTATGGTAACAAAACCACTAGCTGGAAGCCAGGCAGCCGTAGCACATACCTTTAATCACAGCACTTGGGAGGCTGAGGCAGGCAGATTCCTTGAGTTTGAGGCCAGCCTGGTCTACAAAATGAGTCCAAGACAGCCAGGGCTCTGTTACACAGAGGAAACCCTGTCAAAAAAATAAAAATAAATAAACCACATGGTATTGGCACAAAAACAGAAATGTTGATCAAGAGAATCCAATGAAGACACAAACATAAATTCACACACCTATGGACACGTGACTTTTTATAAAGAAGCCAGAAATACACACTGGAAAAAAGTCAGCATCTTCAATAAATGGTGCTGAGCAAACTGGATGGCTGGATGTAGAAGAATACAAATTGATGCACACTTATCACCTTGCACAAAACTTAACTGCAAATGGATCAAAAACCTCAACATTAAACGAGATACACTGAACCTGACAGAAGAAAAAGTGATTCGTAGCCTTGACTCATTGGCACAGGAAAAGACTTCCTAAACAGAAAATTGTTCATAGGGGAACTAAAATCAATTAATAAATGGGACCTCATGAAACTGAGATGCTTTGGTATGGTAAAGGACACCTTCATTCAGACATGACAGCCTACAGGATAGGGAAAGATTTTCACTAACTACACTTCCAATAGAGCTTTCAGGTCTAGCACTTCATAAAGAGCAAAACAATTGTTTATATGAGAAAATAGAATAAGACCCCCTAAAACATTTAATACCCATAAAGCCTATTCCAAAAAGACCTCTTTAAAAGCTTTCTTACAGAAAATATTCCACATATGGAAGACAAGAAATGCCAAACAAATTATGAAACACAAAATAGAAAATAACTATTTTATTTAACTGTATTATTTAACTGTAACATATAATAAACAGAATAAACAGTAACTGAAGTCCCAGACAATTGTGGCTGTTCTGCTGACGATTTGGAGAAAGAAATCAAGACACAAAGGGGAGACATCAATAAAAATAAAAACAGAGAAGAAAACTTGACAAAGATACAGAAATAAGATCACAGAAATGAGTTCTAATCAAAGAGTAATTATAGACATGATCAAATAAGCTACCAACTTAAAGACAAATATGTAAGTTTGACCCTAAAAAATTGATACATTAGTGTGTTAGCTGTAAGACAATTCAAAAAGTGAATATAGACCCCAGTGAACAATTGTTAGGGAGGATGTAATGGGGGGGAGGATGGGGAAACACTCTCGCATAGAGAAGGGAGGGAGAGTCAGGGGATGTTGGCCTGGAAACCAGGAAAGGTAATAACAATTGAAATGTAAAGAAGAAATACCCAATTTAATAAAGATGGAGAAAAGAAAAGTGAATATACAGCTGAATGTGGTAGTTTATTCTTGAAATATCCCAAGTTCAAGCCCAGACTAAGCTCCATAACAAGAATCTATCCAAACATACCAGCCCTGCCCCCAACACATAAAAAGTCCCTGGATAAAAGCTTTTTTGAGTTAACTTTTTGTAGCTTTAGGAGTCTTTTTTAACTTGTTTATTTAAAAAGAAGAAGCAATTTTTTAAAAAAGAAAATATTTAAGGTTTTAAAAAAAGAAAATATATACAAAATACTAACAAAAAAGAAAACTAAGAAGAGAATTTTTAAATAAAACTAAACTTTTATCCCAAAATACAAAAGTGAAAAAAGTCATGTTATGAGTATATTAATGTCCAACTCTGCAACACTAAAGTATTTCAGCTAAAGAAACCTAAGACAGATGTCAGACAGAAAAAGAAACTTTAAAAAATGATGCACTAATCAAACCAAATACTAAGCCTAAATAAAGATTGAGAATACAGAGTCATTTCATTCAAAGACCAACTATATATAATGTCAGTCCCCTAAGATTAAAAATTCCTGCTACTTAGTGATGATGCCACAGTCCTCATGACACAATACTGACACATCTCTGGTGGCATTTCTCTGAGAAAACCTACTGTACTTCCAATCAGGTAAGAGAAAAAATGAGAAAAATTGTTACCTAAGCTTATAAAGCTTAAAGAAAATACTTTTATACAAATGTAGTGTTTGCTTTAAATATTATGAGTCAAAGTATTACTACTATCTTATGTATTTACTATCCTCTCCTTTTATTTTATAAACAGTAAATGCTTTCTATTTAAAGTAGTTAACTATAGAACAGCCTCAGACAAGTCAGTCCTTCAGAAGATACTTCAGAAGGTGGCACTGTTAACAAAGGTGATGATCTGTCCTATGCCTTTTGTTACCCAAATGAAGACCTTCTGGGAGACAGGACAGGGAAGTGGAAGACAGAGGTATCAACAATTAAGGTTCTGTATTGTGTACTTATCAATTTACAATAAAATTCAGTTAGGTTAAAATTAGAATAAAAATCTAATAGGAATAGTTAAAATATTTTACAATAAACTAATATAAAATAAAATAATATAAACTTTTATTTTAAAATAAAATAATAGGAATAGTTAAAAATAAAAATCTAATTTAAAAATCTTATAAACCTAAGCTCAGAGAAAATACTTTTGACAGCTGCATAATGTGTCTATGTTTTAAAAGATTACAAGAATCAAAATTTTAAAGTGAAAAGGTTAAATAAGATAGTTAATTTAATGATGAAACTTTGCATACATTTCATATAACCTATATAGCACGTATAAAATGCTCACAACACCTAGAATAACATACTGGAAGTGTTCTAGACCTTCATATTCACCTTCTCAAAGTTTATGTAGACAGGTGGCAGCTAGTATGCCTAGAGTAGTCAGGACAGTAGAATGGATGCATTTTAGTCCAGGAAAGTTAGGCCAATGAAACTTGGTTCTTTGGGGGACAAAAGATAGGCAAATTTTTAGTCCAATTATCAAATTGTCCAAAAGAGAGAGGATCCAAATTAATAAAATCAGATATGAAAAGAGAGACGTTACAAGAAGAGACAAGCAGGAAATTCAACAAATCACAAGGACATATTTTAAAAATCTATATTCCACCAAACTGTAAAACTTAAAAGAAATGGATGCGTTTCATGGTATATATAAACTACCAAAATTAAATCAAGATGAAAATAAATAATTCCATATTCCCTAGTGAAACAAAAGCAATAATTAAAAGTCTCCAATTAAAAAAATCTACTAGACCTTCAAAAAAGAATACTTTTTATAATATTCAATACTCCTTGAAATAGTCAAAAAAATGGAAGAACAATCAAATTCTTTTTTATATTCCAATAGGAAAACCATAAGGAAACAATATATATGCATATATGCTAAACATACATACTAATAAGAACATAGATGCAAAATTATCAATAAAAATACTTAGAACTGGGGTTTGGGGATTTAGCTCAGTGTGGCACTTGCAAGTAAGGTTAGGTCCTCAGCTCCAGGAAAAAAAAAAATTAAAATTCAAGGATGCATCAAAACAATTAACTATGATCAGGAAGATCTCATTCCAGAGATGCAGAGATAGTTCAAAATATATAAATCAATAAACATAATCCATCACATAAGCAAACTAAAAGGCAAAAACCACATGATCATCACATTAGATGCAAAGAAGGCCTTCAACAAAATTCAACACCCCTTCATGAGACAACTCCTGGACAGAGCAGGGATACAAGGGACATACCTCAACGTGATAAAGGTGACTTACAGCCAGCAGTCAACATCAACCTAGCTAGAGAGAAACTCAAACATGTACACTAATATCAGCAATTAAGACAAGGATGCCAACTCTTTCTATACCTATTCAATACAGTACTTGAAGTCTTAGCTAGACCAATAAAACAACTAAAGGAAATCAAGGGGATACAAATAGGAAACAAAAAAGTCAAACTATCCTTATAAGCATATGATATGATTTTATAAATAAAAAGCCTAAAGACTGAACAAGGAAACATTCACAACTTATAAACATTTTCAGCAAAGTAGCAGGACACAAAATTAACACAAAAAAATCAGTAGCATTCTGTGGGTCCTTAATGGCCCAGGATAAATGGGAGGGGTGGAGGAAGGGTCAAGGAGATACCTCAGTTGAGTATGGAAAGACTCCCTCTCCTCTTTCAACCTAGACCCAAAAGCCAGCTGCCCCATTATCAACCCTAGGAAGAATTTGCTACCCTGACAGTTATTAGGCCTTATTCCTTTTTGACCTTATAAGGTACCCCCTGCATCAAACTTCCAGCCTCTGAGTATGCAGATGAAGTAACTTCCAACAAACCTTGCCCCAGAGACCCTGTCCACATCCCCAGGGACATAAATACCCACCCCTAAATAAACTGAGCCAGTTTTCTAAAGCTGTTCCTAGGTGTGTGTGTATGTATTATTTACCTGTGCACTCACTAATAACCAAGGCCTTGCATTCCACCCACCCACCCAAGCTAAGCTTCCCTCCCTCTGGCAAAGCCTGGTATACAGCAGGCCTGGCTATCCCAAGGGAGAGAGGCTAGCATAGAGCAGCAACCTTCCTATATATTCAAATGAAAAACATACTAAGAAAGCAATCAGGGGAAACAGTACCTTTCATAAGAGATTAAAAAAAAATCTTGGGGGGTTGGGGGATTTAGCTCAGTGGTAAAGCGCTTGCCTAGCGAGCGCAAGGCCCTGGGGTCAGTCCCCAGCTCCGAAAAAAAGAAAAAAAAATATCTTGGAATAATTCTAACCAAGCAAATGAAGGGCTTATAAAATAAAAATTTTAAGACTTTAAAGAAAGAAATTAAAGACATTAGAAGATAAAAAGACCTCCCACGCTCATAGATCAGGGTTAATATTGTGAAAATGGCCAGCCTAACAAAAGCAATCTACAAATTCAATACAATCTCCACCAAAATTCCAACACAAGTCTTCATAGAAATTGAAAAAATAATACTCACCTTCATATGGAAACATACACATACAAAAAAGGATGATCAAAATAATGCTAAATAATAAAAGAACTACTGGCAGTCTCACCATCCCTGATTGCAAGCGTATGTTAGAGATATAGTAATAAAAACAGCATATTAGCATCAGAACAGATGGTTCTATTCAGTGACCAACTAAACAGAATTGAAGACAAAGACATAATTCCACACACCTATAGACACTTGATTTTTGACAAAGAAGCCAAAACTACACACAGGAGAAAAGACAGTGTGCTAGTCACACTTCATAACTCCATGTAGAAGAATGAAAATAGAACTATATTTATCACCTTGTACAAAATTCAACTTATGGATCTAGAACTTCAATATAAAATTAGAGACCCTGAATCTGACATAAGAAGTAGGGAATGGACTGGAACTCAATAGCACAGGGAAGGACTTACTGAACATGATCAATAGTGAAGACATTAAGACAAAGAATTAATAAATAAAACCTCATGTAGCTTAAAAAACAGTAACAAAAAGAAAGCGTCTGTACACCAAAGCCAGACTATCTTTTAATGAAGTTCTTCCCAAAGAATGGAAAATATATTTACCAATTCAAAATGGGATATGGAACTAAACAGAGTTCTCAGAAGATGAAATGGCTGAGAAACACTTTATTAAAATGTTCAATGTCCTTAGGCCACCAGGGAAATGCAAATCAAAACAACTTTAGAATTCCATCTCACCACAGTCAGAACAGTTAAAATTAATAAAACAAATGAAAACAGATGCTAGCAAGAGTGTGGAGGAAGAGAACCACTTCATACTGCAGATGGGAATGCAGACTGGTATAAACCACAATGGAAGTAAGTATGGCAGTTTCTTAGAAGGAAGAAATAGATCTACTATAAGATCTAACTATACTGCTCTTAGGTACACTCTCAAAGAACTCTACGTCTTATTACAGAAAGAGCTGCTCAGCCATGTTCACTGCTGCTCTATTCATAACACACAGAAATTGGTAATAGCCCAGATGTCAATCAATTAATGAATAGACAAAGCAACTATAGTTTATTTATACAATGCAACATTATTCAACTGTTCAAAAATTAAATTAAGAAATTTGCAGATAAATGTATGAAGCTAGAAAAAAATCATTCTTTGTGCAATTACCCAGACCCAATAACACAAACATTGCATGTTTTCTCTTATATTTGGATGTTAGCTTTTAAGCTTTAGAGATTTCATTTAGACTATCCACAGAGGTTAGGTATCATTGATGACACAAGGGGAGAAGGGGATCTTCTAAGGAAGATGATTTAGAATACAGTGGTATAAAAGAATAAAGAGGTAACCGGAATGGGAGGATTAAGTGAGAAAGGAGAAGGGCGGTCAGGATAAAGGAGAGAATATGCAGAAAGATAACTAACACTAAAGGTCTTTTGAAAAAACATGACTACTGTAAGTTTCCTAAAACAGATAAAAGGAAATTTAGTGAGTTACCAAATAATGAGAAAGGCAATGCCCCAACTAGCTATTATAATACCAAGAAAAAGCCCTAATACCAGAAATGAGCTACATCTTGCAGTCATTGACCAAAGGGATCCAAAGACCCCACAAACATTACAAGTTATTTCTAATGTTTTGGTTGCCTTCCACAACATGATGGTAAGAACCTATGGCTGAAAACACTACTTACTTATGTGTTCAAACATGGAGAAATCAAACTGGTACCTAACTAGAAGCTTCAAATTAGCATTCATAATGCTAGAAGGTGTTATACATGAGAAGAAAATAAACCCTGTAACTTACAACCAGCCTGCAAGATATACTGTTA
This sequence comes from Rattus rattus, assembly GCF_011064425.1. Lineage (NCBI taxonomy): Eukaryota > Metazoa > Chordata > Mammalia > Rodentia > Muridae > Rattus > Rattus rattus. The sequence continues at coordinate 131,103,049 of NC_046159.1, forward strand.
CAACAATGACACAAATATTATGGGAATAACTGACTAATTTTAGTTAGATTTAAAAACCACCCAGCAAGTGAAATTTATACCTGACATTGTTTAATGAAGCCAAGAACCAGAAACTAGAAACAACATTGCCCTGGGGGAACCTAGTACTATTCTGTCTGCTAAATGAACATAACCATAAAGCAACTCCTAATGGCATAGAAGAGGGAGAAGATGCCCACGACAAAGGGCCAGAAAATATCTTCAACAAAATCTTAGAAGAAAATTTCCATAACCTAAAGAAAGAGATGGCTATAAACATATAAGAAGCCTTTCTACAGGAATCATACAGACTTTCTAGAATTCAATGAAAATGAAGGCACAACATACCCAAGTTTATGGGACACAGTAAAAGCAGTGCTAAGAGGAAAATACACACCACTAAGTGCCTTCATAAAAAAATTGGAGAGAGCGCATACTAACAACTTAACAGCACACCTGAAAGCTCTACAACAAATAGGAGAAAACACACCCAAGATGGGTAGACATCAGGAAATCATCAAACTCAGGGCTGAAATCAATTAGAAACAAAGAGAACAATACAAAGAATCAATTCTGGTTGAGAAAATCAAGAAAAACAAACCCTTAACCAAACTATCTAAGAGACACAGAGACAGTATCCAAATTAACAAATCAGAAATGAAAAAGGAGACATAACAACAAAAATTGAGGAAATTAAAAAAGTCACTAGGTCTTACTTCAAAAGCCACAAAACACAAAACTGGAAAATCTAAACAGACACCACTTACCAAAGTTAAATTAAGATCAGGTAAACTAAACAGTCCCGTAACCCCTAAAGAAATAGAAGCAGTCATAAAAAGCTTCACAGCCAAAAAGAGCCCAGGGCTTGATGTTTTAGTGCATAATTCTACTAGACTTTCAGAGAAGAGGTAATGTCAATACTCTGCAAATTATTCCACAAAACAGAAACGGAGTCACGCTGATACCTAAACCACATAAAGACTCAATAAAGAAAGAGAACTTCAGACCAATTTCACTTATGAACATTGATGTAAAAATACTCAATAATATTCTTACAAATCAAATCCAAAATTACATCAAAAACATCATTCATTATCATCAACTAGGCTTCATCCCAGGAATGAGGGGATGGTTCAATATATGAAATTCCATCAATGTAATCTACTACATAAACAAACTGTGAATCGCATGATCATCTCATTAGATGCTGGAAAAGCCTTTGACAAAATACAACACCCCTTCATGTTAAAAGTCTTAGAGAGATCAGGGATTCAAGGTACATACCTAAATATAATGAAAGGAATATACTGCAAGACAATAGCAAACATCAAATTTAGTGGAGAAAATCTTGAAGGAAGCACACTAAAACCAGGGACTAGAAAAGGCTGCCCACTCTCTCCTTATCTACTCAATATAGTACTTAAAACCTGGGCTAGAGCAAAAAGACAAAAGAAGATCAAAGGGTTACATATTATGAAGAAGTCAAGGTATCACAATTCAAGGATGATTTGATAGTATACATAAGTGACCCCCAAAATTCTACCAGAGAACTCCTACACCTGATAAACAACTTGAGCAAAATGACAGGATATAAAATTATCTGAAAGAAATCAGTAGCTCACCTTTATACAAATGGTAAATGGGCTAAGAAAGAAATTAGGAAAACAATACCCTTCACAACAGCCGCAAATAATATAAAATACCTTGGTGTAACTCTAACCAAGCAAGTGAAAGAGCTGTACGACAAGAACTTCAACTCCCTGAAGAAAGCAACTGAGGAAAATATCAGAAGATAGAAAGATTTCCCATGCCCATGGATAGGTAGGAGAGGATTAACATAGTAAATAGTAACAAGTAAAAGGAATATCTTACCGAAAACAATCTACAGATCTAATGCAACCCCTATCAAAGTTACAACTTAATTTTTTATAGAGCTAAAAAGAATAATTCTCACTTCTGGTTTTCTTCTGTGCCCGAACCTGACCCTGTGCCAAAGCTCTCTGTGCCCAGAACCTGACGGGAGAGACCTGGTCTCATAGGAGTGCTAACACACAGGCTTACAGGAGGGTCAAGCCACTGTCAGAGACACAAGACCAGCTAACACCAGGGATAACCCAGATGGCAGGAGACAAGTGTAAGAACCTAAGAAACAGAAAGCAAGGCCACTTGGCATCATCAGAACCCAGTTCTCCCATCACAGCAAGCCCTAAATACCCCAACACACTGGAAAAGCAAAATTCTGATTTAAAATCACATCTCAAGATGATATTAGAGGACTTTAAGAAGAACATAATTAACTCCCTTAAAGAAATACAGGACAAGACAAGTAAACAAGGTAGAAGACCATAAAGAAAAAAAACACAAAAATGCCTTAAAGAATTATAGAAAAACACAACCAAATAGGTGAAGGAATTGAACAAAACCATCTAGGATCTAAAAATGGAAATAGAAACAATAAAGAAATCAAGATATTACAAAGGAGATAGAAAATCTAGAAAAGAGATCAAGAGTCATAGACACAAGATACCATAGAAAACATTGACACAACAGTCAAAGAAAATGAAAAAAGCAAAAAGCTCCTAACCCAAAATATCTAGGAAATCCAGGACACAATGAGAAGATCAAACCAAAGAATAGTAAGTAGAGAAGAAAATGAAGACTCCCAACTTAAAGGACCAGTAAATATCTTCAACAAAATTATAGAAAAAACTTCCCTAACCTAAGGAGATGCCCATAAACATACAAGAAGTCTACAGAACTTCAAATAGATTGGACCAGAAAAGAAATCCCTCCCATCATAGTCAAAACAGCAAATGCACAAAACAAAGCAAGAATAGTAAAAGCTGTAAGGGGAAAAGGTCAAGTAACATATAAAGGCAGACCTATCAGAATTACACCAGACTTTTCAACAAAGACCATGAAAGCCAGAAGATCCTTGGCAGGTGCCATACAGACCCTAAGAGAACACAAATGCCAGCCCAGGCTACTATATCCAGCAAAACTCTCAATTACCATGCATGGAGAAACCAACATATTCCATGACAAAACTAAATTTACACAATATATTTCCATAAATTCAACCCTACAAAGGATAATAGATGGAAAACTCCAACACAAGGAGGGAAAATACACCCTACAAAAAGATCCTTCAACTAACCTAAAAGATAGCCACACAAACATAATTCCACCTCTAACAACAAAAATAACAGGAAACAATAATAATTGGTGCCTATTATCTTTCAACATCACTGGACCCAATAAAAGACATTGACTAACAGACTGGATATGTAAACAGGACCCAGCATTTTGCTGTACACAGGATATCTATGCTCCAAATGCCAAGGGTACCCCCATTCATAAAAGAAACTTTACTAAAGCTCAAAGCACACATTGCACCTCACACAATAATAGGAAATTTCAATGCCCCACTCTCATCATTGGACAGATCACACAAACAGAAACTATAATAGAGACAGAGGGAAACTAACATAAGTCATGAACCATATAATTGGTCACAAAACAGGCCTCAACAGATACAAGAAGATTGAAATAATCCTATGCTTCCTATCAGATCACCCAAGACTAAGGCTGATCTTCAATAAAAACAAAAAGGGCAGAAAGCCCACATACACATGGAAGCTGAACAATGCTCTACTCAATGATAACTTGGTCAAGGAAGAAATTAAAGACTTTTTAGAATTTAATGAAAATGAAGGCACAACATACCCAAACTTATGGGATACAATGAAAGCAGTGCTGAGAGGAAAACTCATAGCTCTGAGTGCCTCCAAAAAGAAACTGGAGAGAGCACACACTAACAACTTGACAACACACCTGAAATCTCTAGAGCAAAAAAAAGCAAATTTACCCAAGAGGAGTAGAAGGCAGGAAATAATCAAACTCAGGGCTGGAAATCAACCAAGTAAAAACAAAAAGGATTGTGCAAAGAATCAACAAAACCAGAAGCTGGTTCTTTGAGAAAATCAACAAGATAGATAAACCCTTAGCCAGACTAACCAGGGGGCACAGAATGAGTATCTAAATTAACAAAATCAGAAATGAAAAGGGAGACATAACAACAGAATCTGAGGAAATCCAAAAAAAAAAAAAAAAATCATCAGATCCTACTACAAAAGCCTATATTCAACAAAACTGGAAAATCTGGATGAAATGGATAAATTTCTAGACAAATATCAGGTAACAAAGTTAAATCAGGTTCAGATAAACCATCTAAACAGCTCCACAACTCCTAAAAAAATAGAAGCAATTAAAAGTCTCCCAACCAAAAAGAACCGATAACCAGATGGGTTTACTGCAGAATTACATCAGACCTTCGTAGAAAACATAATACCAAGTCTCTCCAAACTATTCCACAAAATAGAAACAGAATGAACACTACCAATTCTATGAAGTCACAATCACCCTTATACCTAAACCACAGAAAGACCCAGCAAAAAAAGAAAACTTTGGACCAATTTCCCTTATGAATATCAATGTATTCTCACAAACTGAATTCAAGACCACATCAAAATGATCATCCATCATAATCAAGTAGGCGTCACACCAGGGATGCAAGGATGGTTCAATATACAGAAATCCATAAAGGTAATCCACTATATAAATAAACTCAAAGAAAAAAAAAACCACATGATCATTTCATTAGATGCTGAGAAAGCATTTGACAAAACTCAACACCTCTTCATAATAAAAGTCCTGGAAAGATCGGGAATTCAAAACCCATACCTAAACATAGTTAAAGCCATATACAGCAAACCAGTAGCCAACATCAAACTTAATGGAGAGAAACTTGAAGCAATCCCACTAAAATCAGGGACTAGACAAGGCTGCCCACTCTCTCCTACCTATTCAATATAGTACTGGAAGCCCTAGCCAGGGAAATTAGACAACAAAAGAAGGTCAAAGGGATACAAATTGGGAAGGAAGAAATCAAAATATCACTATTTGCAGATATGATAGTATACTTAAGTGACCCCAAAAATTCCACCAGAGAACTCCTAAACCTGATAAACACCTTCAGCAAAGTAGCTGAATATAAAATTAATTCAGACAAATCAATAGCCTTCCTCTACTCAAAGGATAAACAGGCTGAGAAAGAAATTAGGGAAATGACATCCTTCACAATAGTCACAAATAATATAAAATACCTTGGTGTGACTTTAACCAAGCAAGTAAAAGATCTGTATGACAAGAACTTCAAGTCTCTGAAGAAAGAAACCGAAGATCTCAGAAGATGGAAAGATCGCCCATGCTCATGGATTGGCAGGATTAATACAGTAAAAATGGCCATCTTGCCAAAAGCAATCTACAGATTCAATGCAATCCCCATGAAAATTCCTACTCAATTCTTCACAGAGTTAGAAAGAGCAATTTGCAAACTCATTGGAATAACAAAAAACCTAGGATAGTAAAAACTATTCTCAACAATAAAAGAACTTCTGGGCAAATCACCATCCCTAACCTCCAGCTGTATTACAGAGTAAGAGTGATAAAAACTGTGTGGTATTAGTACAGAGACAGGCAGGTAGATGAATAGAATTGAAGATCCAGAAATGAACTCACACACCTATGGTCACCTGATCTTTGACAAAGGAGCTAAAACCATCCAGTGGAAAAAAGATAGCATTTTTGACAAATTGTGCTGGTTCAACTGAAGGTCAGCATGTAGAAGAATACAAATCGATCCATTCTTATCACCCTGTACAAAGCTCAAGTCCAAGTGGATCAAGCACCTCCACATAAAACCAGATATGCGGAAACTAGTAGAAGAGAAAGTGGGGAAGAGTCTCAAGCACATGGGCATAGGAGAAAATTTCCTGAACAGAACACCAACCAGATCAAAAACCGACAAATGGAACCTCATAAAATTGCAAAGCTTCTGCAAGGCAAAGGACACTGTCATTAGGACAAAAGGGCAACCAACAGACTAGGAAAAAGTCTTTACCAATCCTATATCCGATAGAGAGCTAATATCCAATATATACAAAGAACTCAAGAAGTTAGTCTCCAGAGAATAAAATAACCACATTTAAAAATGGGCTATAGAGCTAAACAAAGAATTCTCAACTGAGGAACATCGAATGGCTGAGAAGCACCTAAAGAAATGTTCAACATCCTTAGTCATAAGAGAAATGCAAATCAAAACAACCCTGAGATTCCACCTTACACCAATCAGAATGGCTAAGATCAAAAACTCAGGTGACAACAGATGCTGGCAAGGATGTGGAGAAAGAGGAACACTCTTTGGTTGGTGGGATTGCAAGCTGGTACAAGCACTGTGGAAATCAGTCTGGCAGTTCCTCAGAAAATTGGACATAGTACTACCTGAGGACCCAGCTATACCACTCCTGAGCATATACTCAAAAGATGCCCCAACATATAACAAAGACACCTGCTCCACTATGTTCATAGCAGCCTAATTTTTAATAGCCAGAAGCTGGAAAGAACCCAGATGCCCTTCAACAGAGGAATGGATATAGAAAATGTGGTACATCTACACAATGGAGTACTACTCAGCTATTAAAAACAATGACTTCATGAAATTCATAGGCAAATGGATGGAACTAGAAAATATCCTGAGTGAGGTAACTCAATCACAAAAGAACACATATGGTATCGCACTCACTGATAAGTGGATATTAGCCCAAACCTCAGAATACCCAAGAAAAAATTCATAGACCATGTAAAGCTCAAGAAGAAGGAAGACCAAAGTGTGGATGCTTCAGTCCTTCTTAGAAGGGAAAACAAAAATACTCACAGGAGGAAATATGGAGACAAAGTGTCGAGCAGAAACTGAAGGTGAGGCTATCCAGAGACTGCCCCACCTGGGGAGCCAGCCCATATACAGCCACCAAACCCAGACAATATTGCAGATATAAAGAAGTGCATGCTGACAGGAGCCTGATATAGCTGTCTCCTGAGAGGCTCTGTTAGAGCCAGACAAATACATTGGTGGATGCTCACAGTCAACCATTGAACTGAGAACCCAATAAAAGAAAAAAAGGGGGTAAAGGGGAAAAAAGAATAATTCCTAACTTCAATTTTATTTATATATATATAAATCTATCTATCTCTCTCTATCTATCTCTCTCTCTCTCTATCTCTCTCTCAACACACACACACACACACACACACACACACACACACACACACACACACAACCAGGATCGCCAAAACAATCTTGAAACAATAAAAAGAACTTCAAGAGGAATCACCATCCCTAACCTCAAGCTGAATTACAGAGCAACAGTGAGGACAAAACTGCATGGTACTGGTACAGAAACAGACAGGTTGATCAATGAAATCGAACTGAAGACCCAGAAATAAACACAAACACCTATGGACACTTACATTTTTTATAAAGAAGCCAAAACCATACAATGGAAAAAGAAAGCATCTTCAACAAATGGTGCTGGTCTAACTGGGTATCTACATACAGAAAAATGCAAATAGATCCTTATTTTTTGCCCTGTACAAAACTCAAGTCTAAGGACTCCAACATAAAATTGTATATACTAATTCTCATAGAATAAAAAGTAAGAAATAGCCTTGAACACATTGGTACAGGAGACAATTTCCTGAACAGAAAAACAGTGGCTCAGGTTCTAAAATCAACAATTGATAAATGGTACTTCACGAAACTGAAAAGCCTCTGTAAGGCAAAGGACACTATCAATAGGACATAATGGCTGCCTACAGACTGGAAAAGGATCTTCACTAACCCTATATCTGACAGAAGGCTAATATCTAAAAGAACTCAAGAAGTTAGATTCCAACAAACATAATTCCACAATTTAAAAACGGGTACAGAGCTAAAGAGAGAACTCTCAACAGAAGAATCTTAAAGCAATGTTCAAATCTTTAATCATCAGAGAAATTCAAGTCAAAATGATCCTGAGATTCTACCTTACACCAATCAGAATGGCTAAGATCAAAAATTCAAATGACCACAGGTTGGTGAGAATGTGGAGAAGGAGGAACACTCCTCCATTGTTGGTGGGATTGGGAACTTGTACGACCACTCTGGAAATCAGTTTGGTGGTTTCTCAGAACACTGGGAATAGTTCCAACCCCCAAGACTTGGGGTATACCATTCCTGGGCACATACCAAAAGACATTCCACTATATTTATAACAGCTTTATTTGTAATAGCCAGAAACTGGAAATAATCTGGATGTCCCTCAACTGAAGAATGATACAGAAAATGTGGTACATTGATGCAATGAAATACTATTCAGCTATTAAAAACAAGGACATCATGTGTTTGCAGGCAAATGGGTGGAACTAGAAAGTATCATACTGAATAAGGTAACCCAGACCCAAAAAGACATGCATGTTATGTACTCACTGACAAGTACAGAATACCCGTAACACACCACACAGACCCAAAGAAGTTAAACAAGAAGTAAGGCCCAAGTGAGGATGTTTGAATCCCATTCAGAAGGAAGAACATAATAGTTATGGGAGGCAGGGACCTGGGTGGCAGAAAGGAGGGACATATACATATACTGGTAAAATAATGATACTCTATTATGCTTGCAGACAGAAGTCTAGCATAAATGTCCTCTGACAGGCTTCATCCAGCAGCTGACTGAAACAGATGCAGAGACCCACAGCCAAACACTGGACATTGCCCAGGCAGTCTTATGGAAGAGTTAGAGGAAGGATTGAAGGCCATGGGGGTAGGAATCCCACAGGAAGACCAGCAGTGTCAACTATCCTGAACCTCTGGGAGCTCTCAAAGACTAAGCCGCCAACCAAAGAGCATACACAGGCTGGATGGAGACCTCCCCAGCATCATCCTCCAGACACCACCCCACTCCCCCACACATATGTAGCAGAGGGCTGCCTTGTCCTGCCCCAGTGGGAGAGGATGTGCCTAAATGTGCAGAGACTTGATGCACCAGGGGGTAGGGGCGGGGGAGGGGGCATCTCAAAGGCAAAGGAAGGGGAAGAGGGGAAGGGATTCTGTGAGGGAGTACTGGGAGGGAGGCAGTATTTGGGATGTAAATAAATAAGTAAATTTTTTAAAAATATATATGTATATCTTAATTCTAACCTGCAATGTTTTTAAGCGTTTATCAAGTGGTAACTCATCTACTTCCAGAATAAAAACATCTACAGCCACGAACAGCTTCTGTTGTACTTCATTCCTTTCAGCAATCAAAATATTACCTTCATTCTGAAGAAAAGAAAATAAGATGAGCAAGACATCACGTAATTTCACACATTCACCTATATGGACAATACTGATTTCTAAAGCTTTATACTACAATAATATACAACATTTAAGTTCAATAATCCTGCTAAGCTCATTTTTCCCTATTATTTTTACCATGAGGAACTTGTTCCTTTAAAAAAAAAAAAGTATACAATTCCTAGGTAGACTTCAGTCTTTGTACTACCCCTCCCTTTACATAAACTACCTCCCAACACTGTGGGAGTACAATAATATATATAATAACAACATAGTATACAGCCAGTATATAATAATGTGTCAGATTCCAATACTGTAGTAACATAAAACATACTACTCAGACCAAAATACAAGGTCATATCAGCAGGTTTAGAAGTCACCCTAGGTAAAATCTCATATGAGGCCCTCAAAAGGTTTAGCTTCTAAGAGCCCTAAAGGACGTACCCAGTTGTAAGAGTCCTCCTTGGGTGCTTTACAGTCTTCCTAATACAGACACAACAGGAATATTTACAGTAAATAATATTGACTATAAACATGGTTGAAACATTTTATCAGATTTCCAGAGGAATGGAAAGTTGCTCAAATATTAAATATGAACACAGAATAGGTCGGGTTGGGGGTTTAGCTCAGCGGTAGAGCGCTTGCCTAGCGAGCACAAGGCCCTGGGTTCGGTCCCCAGCTACGAAAAAAAGAAAAAAGAAAAAAAAAAAAGAACAGAAGATGAACACAGAATAGGAAAAGCTTTTTAAACAATGTATCTAGTTGCCAATTACCTATTCTAACTTTCTCTTAAGGTAAACACTTATTTTATGTAAATAAAGTATGACTACCGTATCAGACTCTCTGCTTTCTTAAATGATTCAACAGATTTAAAAACAAAAACAAAAACACAAAAGAGGAAATTCTTCCCACCTCATTAGGACAAGTTTGGATCTTCTCCTGAGCAACATTATATTCAGCCCAAATTTTCTCTAACTCACTCAAAGATGCTAGAGTAGTAAAGGACCCTTCATCCAGCACTTGCATAGCATCTGAAAGGTCATTTCCAAAGCGAATACTGATGTTAATATGCCTATTTAAAAACACAGAAAAGGAAAAAAAGGAAAACACCAAGAAATTGCAAAGTTTGTATGAGGGAAATTCATTTGAAACATCTTAAAGTTACTATTTACACTGGCCTATGACTAGTGTGGTGGTTTGAATATGCTTGGCCCAAGGAGTGGCACTATTAGGGGATACGGCCTTGTTGGGTAGGTGTAGCCTTGTTGGAGGAAGTGTATCACTGTGGGGTGGGCTTTGAGACCCTCCTCCGAGCTGCCTAGAAGGCAGTCAGTCTTCTGCTTGCCTTCAGAACAAAATGTAGACCTCTAAGCTCCTTCTGTGCCATGCTTTCTTGGACACTGCCATGCTTCCCTCCAGGATGATAATAGACTGAACCTCCGAACCTATACGCCAGCCCCCCTATTAAATATTGTCCTTTATAAGAGTTGTCTTTGTCACAGAGTCTCTTCATTTTACAAATAATATATTTCTTTATATAGAATTAATAAAGAAATTCATATTAATAAAACCTTCAGTTTCAGTAAACTAAAAATAAAAAAATCTTGAAATAGTACAATTTGATATGCTAGTTCTCCAACGAACCACCACTTTAGAGGCTGAAATGTGTGTATGTTTTGGAGGGGGTTCTAATTTCACTCTCAAAGATGAACTTATGACATTATGGCTTTAAGTGAGAACAGAAAACTAACCAAAAGTTTCTATAAAATTAACCTTAGGTTTAGAACTTTCTCTTTGAAGTCATAAAAATCCAAAGATTAAACCTCAAAAGCAAAAAGTATATACAAATAAAATATAAACAAAGTACCAACTAATTAGCAACTTGGATCCTCAGAATCTAACACTGAAAGGCTGGGCCTAGCAGTGTTCATTGTAATCACTATGAAGGAGGTGAAGACTAGTGCATTCAGGTGGGTCTAAGAGGTCAGGGTAGTGAGAAACTTTGTCTCAAAACCAAGACAGAAAGCACTTGAGGAATGACACTGGAAGCTGTCCTCTGACCTCCTCACATGTGCTCACATACATGTATGCTCAAAAACACACATAAACATCAACATATAAAATATTCTTTGAAGCTGAATTTTTGCTCAGTGGTGCACAAGACTCTGGGTTCTATAACCAGGACTACAAAAAATACACATAATTTTACTTAAAGTACCTAATTTCTTTCAATAGTTCTACTTTAGCGGCCAGATTCTTCAGCCTGGTTCCTACACACGTCTTCAGAGTGCTTTCTAAATGCTTAGTCAGATCCATGGTAGCTGTTTTCTCTTGCTGAAACATTAAAAACAAAAAAATATTATCTTAGTGGGAACCAACTAGGACACCATACTTATAGCATTCAAATAGCTTTTTAGTTAGACTCAAGTTAAATGCTGAGTTAAAAAACAAATGTTATTGTTAGAATTGAACTGAACTATGGGACATCTAGCTAGTACCAGGTCTGAGATCCTAGCTTAAAGAGATAAATTACTCCATAAAGCAATATGGGAAATGATGATGATATTACACAATTACTGCTTACTTTACTATGAACAATATACTATGGTTATAATTTGATTGGCTTTAGCTTGGGGAGGACTGAGATCTAACCCAGGACACCTGTACACAGATGTAGTTCTTTAGAGGAGGTGGTGGTAGAGAAGGAAGTGGTGGAGGTGGTGGAGGTGGTAGAGGTAGTCAAAGTAGTAGTGGTAGTAGTGATGGAGGCAGTAGAGGTGGTGGTAGAGGTGATGATGATAACAGGGTCTCACTGTACAACCCTGGACGGCCTGGAACTCACTATGTACATCAAGCTCTGTATCCTGAGTATTGAGATTAAAAATGCATGTGCTGCCACACTCGACTCTAGCTTCTTAAATGTCTGCTTATATTAAAATAGATTTATTCTTTTTTGTAGCCTTGGCTGGCCTGGAAATTGCTATGTAGAACAGGCTGGGCTCAGATTCATTGAGATCTGTCTGCTTTAGCTACTCCACTGGAATAATGTAATTTTTACTTTTTTTTTTTTAATGGCTTTTCAAGACAGGGTTTCTCTGTGTGGCCTTGGCTGTCCTGGAACTCCCTCTGTTGACCAGGCTGGCTGAGAACTCAGAAAACTGCCTGCCTCTGCCTCCCCAGTGCTAGGATTAAAGGCGTGCACCATAACTGCCCTGCAAGACATATTTTTTTTAATTTTTAATATATTTTATTGGATATTTTCTTTATTTACATCCCAAATGTTATCCCCCTTCAGAAACTCCTTTTCCCATCCCCATCCCACTTACCCCCTGCCACCACAAGAGCGCTCCCCCACCCACCTACCCACTCCCTCCTGCCTCCCTGCCCTGGCATTCCCCTATTGGGGCATCAAGCCTTCACAGCACCAAGGGTTTCTCCTTCCATTGATGCCTGACAAGACCATTCTCTGCTACATATACAGCTGGAGCCATTGGTCCTTCCATGTGTACTCTTTGGTTGGTGGTTTAGTCCCTGGGAGCTCTGGTTGGTTGACATTGTTCTTCCTATGGGGTTGCAAATTCCATCTACTTGAGTCCTTTCTCTAACTCCTCCACTGGGGACACTGTACTCAGTCCAGTGGTTGGCTGCGAGCATCTGCCTGTATTTGTCAGACTCTGGCAGAGCTTCTCAGGAGACAGCTATATCAGGCTCCTGTCAGCATGCACTTCTTGACATCTGCAGCAATGTCTTGGTTTGGTGACTGTGCATGGGATGGATCCCCAGGTGAAATACTATTGATGGGGCTCATTTTAAACAAAAGACTGATGAAACAAAAACTATCAAAATGAGCAATATATGGATTAATTATGAATCCTTTCTGGAATGTTTTGAGATATTTCCAAAATTTATAAGTTTTAAGGGCTGGAGCATTGCCTTAGTCAGTAAAATGCTTGCCAAAAAAGCATGAGGACCTGAGTTAGGTCCCCACCACCACATTAAAAAGCCAAGCACAGCAGTGGCACACATCTGTAACCCAGTACTGGAGAGGCAGAAACAGGAGGGTCTTTGGGGATTTCCTTCTGTTCAGCCAATCCAGCAAAATCAGCATCCTCCAGGTTCAGTGAAAGACCTGTCTCAAAACTAGGTGAAAATGAGGAAAACATCTGACATTGACCTCTGGTCTCCATACACATCATCACACACATGTACATGAACCTGCACACATGCATACACACAGTCAATATACACACAAAAAGTTTAAGAACATAGGGAAAATACAAATGAGAAGATAATTAAATTTCAAACAGTCAATGAAATATAAACACGGTTGGCTTAAAATGTAAGAAAAAAGTTTTCTCCTTACAGAGGTATGAAAAGAGAACAGATGGAGACAGAGTGACAATAACAACTAAGAGCGCTAGTTGCAGGGTATTTGATCACACTGCAGTGAACCCAGAAATTGTGTTATTTACTGAAAATAACTATTCCTAGTTGTTGTGTGGCTCATATTTAGCACACACCTTTAATCTCTCTGGATGCAATATAGACGTGACCTTAGTACCTCCCTTTAATCCCAAATAATGAAGATAAAATTAGTTTGTTGAAGGAAGCACCAATGTCTGAAAGTAATGTCTAATTAAGTGGCAAAGTGATGAATCAATGAAAGATTTGACAGAATAAGATGTGCTAAACTCTCAAGAAAAGAGGAAAGGGAAGCTACTTAAGAGTGGGGGCAAGGGGGAGGCTAAGAGACAGTTTTACTGGGACAGTCATACAGAGACAGGTTGCAGAAAAAGAACATGTTAGACATAGATTAAGACAAAACAAGCCAGAGAACAAGAAGGAGCCAGATTAAAATGGATTGCCAGAGTTAGTTTGAAGCCAAGCAGAGTAATTTAGCAGTGGCCAAGAGAAGCCAGATTGAATCAGTCAGCTTGGAGAGGGGTTTGGGCCAGAACAGCTGAGTTGAACCAGCCAGCCAGAGTTCAGAAAGAACTAGGAAGGGATCAGCTTATTCAGCAGCAAGTCTCACAGGCTAAAACATTCTAGGCCTAGATTAGATTTATCAAGACTAGTAATTTCCAGGACTCGGCCTAGGTTAGCACACAGACACAGTAAAAAGCTGCATCAGATGAATAAAAAGTTACTTTTATAAGTGCTAAGTACACACATTTCACAGAGTATTCTTTCTCACAAGCCTCTGACATACCTGAAGCTCTTGTGCAGTCTGTTCAACTTTCAATTCTAAAGCCTTATAATTTTCTAGAAGAACCTCTTTCTCTGTTTTAAGCTTTTCATTCTCTTCAATAAGTTTCTGGTCCTGTTTAATTTTTGCCAAGCTGACATTAGACCCTAAATTAAAGTCACCAGCCGCCAAACTTTCCCTGTTAAAAACAAATTCATTCATTTTTTAAAATATGCTTAAGGTTATTGGAACTCAAAAACTGAAATTACCATGGGCTCTTTATAATACCCTTTACAATATTGTGAATATTAAAACCATTGCCCAGCTCAACATTAAAAAATAATTTAAGCTGAGCCTGTTGACACAAACCTGCAATCCAAGAATTTGGAAAGCCAAAGTGAATGCATACAAAATCTGAGGCCACCTTCAGCTATATACAGAGTTTGAGAGCAGTCCTTGCTACAAAGTGAGACTATATATCAAAACATGAAAATAAATTATTTTAATGAAAACTAGGTTATATTAACTGGGGCATTCTTCAAAAACAATGCCTACAATGTCTTATATTCCAAATCCCTTATAGCATCATGAACATCATCCCAAAGAACATCATGAACATCAAATGACACTATGACACTTCCTCAACCTTTTAATTATATGACACACATGAATTCAAACAACATATCATACCTTATTTGATCAGTTATGTATTAAAAATGCAGGTTAAGGGTGCAGACCAATTGGTAAAGTATGCACTGCATGCATCGGACCTTAGGTTTGACCCCAAGCACTATCAAAAAAGAAATACTCTAAACGAAATGAATTCCTTAACAAAGCACCTTAAAATCTTAACTCCTTAAAATCTCCACAAGTTTTCACACAAAAGCTCTCTTAAACACATGAAAAACAGTCTAACAGCCAGAGGGCGTGGGGGATCAATCTTTTTCCCTTAAGAGGATGGAGACTGCATCCAGAGCCAAGATCTTGCATACTAGGCACTGAGCTACAACCCCAGCTTCAAATCTTATTGTGAATTCTGGACTCTGAATAATTAATACTAGGGGAAGATTTTTATTTTTGTTAAAGATGTTCAAAAAATGAAATGAAAAGTTATCAAGGGAACTTTAAATAATTAAGGACAATTTTATTTTCTAATTGGCTTTTAAGGAAAACACCCCTGCTAAAGAACAGAGAAACAAGTGTCAGAGTGGGGGAAAACAGAAATTATGTAAGCTCACTCACAAAGTCACGGGTGCTGTTAAGGATTCTCAAAGCCTAAGAACGAGTTCTATAAAGGCTACTACCATAAATTTGAAATCAATTAAAATTTTAAAGCAGCTCCACAGTCTTACTTTGGAAATGTCACGTGATTTCCTGCATTAGTCTCATACTTCACATCAAGAGTCAGCCTCCCATTAAAATGCCCCTTAGGCCTGCTGAAGGTCGACTGGTTTGATCTGCGTCCCCACAGGGGGATAGGGTTCTTGAGACTCCTGAGAGCAAGCTGATTAGGATCTGGTTTCTTTGCCTCAGAGGCATCAATGCCTGAGGTCAGTCTGCACTTCTCTGCAAACCCTTTCTTTGCCACTTCTTCCCCTATATCGACAGTGCCATACTCAGCCTGAGCAATAACTGTTCCATCTTGATAGGTTGCTTTAATTCTCATTTTAATTTCTTTTTCAAAAATCAAACTCCCCAAAAATGTTCTGCCCTAAAAAGAGATAGGAAAAAAGACATAAGCCATTAACACTTTTCACACTTACTTTGTTTCTATTTTTTCCAAGCACTATATTTCTTTTCCCTAAAATCTATATACTAGGAATTTTGCTTTGTTGGTGACTTATGAAAATGTCTCTAATGTAGTCTGATGTATGTGAAAACATTCTTTTCCAGAAGTAAAGCTAATATTCAACTATATTTATAGACATTTTAATGAATGCTAATTGAATATATGAGAAAAAAACTTTTCTGTCTTGGTTCCAACTAAATGTAGTGATGTGCTTTTGTTTGTTGGGGATTTTTTGTTTTTCGAGACAGGGTTTCTTTGTGTAGACCTGGCTGTCCTGGAACTTGCTCTGTGGACTAGGCTGGCCTTTAACTCTGATATCTACCTGCCTCTACCTCCCTAGTGCTGGGATTAAAGGCTTGTGCCAGCAGGCCTGGATGTGATGATGTCCTAAAGAGCTAGATTTTTAAAAAGAATTCTAGTACTTCTAAAAGGAATTCAATAAAACTATTATTTTAAAGGCAAAGTCAGATACTTTGATTTCAAACTAAAGAACAAAGACAAAGAAGTAGAATCTCAAAACACAAAACAGATGCTACAATATGGCTCAATGAGTTTGCCACCACATTGGGCAATCTAAGTTCAACCTTCAGAAGCCACATGGAAGGAGAAAAACAATTCATACAAGTCCTCTGATTTCCACATATGCCATGCCACATGCATGTGCACACATGTACATACACATACAATAAATAAATGTTAAAGAATTTCAATTATAAAATTCCAGATTTTTTTTTAAAATCACCAAATTTAAATTACAGAATGTGAGACACTAGAAATTGTTTATTCAAATCTCCCTTAAACAGAACTTTAAGGAGGCCATTATCAGCATCATCATATGAGAAATTAGCTACACCCTAACTTTTCATTATTACCAACACACCACACTGAGAAAAGCTCTAATAAAATGTATTTGAGATTGGAAAGTACCTTAAGACTTCATTTTATCAGGAACTTTATTACTGTTGAGAATCTTAATTCCTAAAATTACTTTGATATAATCTAAGTCTTCTTTTCTTCTCAATTTCTCTCCTGACTTCAGCCTATACTATAAATAATACTTCAGAATATACAAAGTATAAATTCAAAATTAAAAATGAGAGATTACTGCTCATATTTACCTGTTCATATCTTCCTTGAAACAGGGGAACCATTAAAATAAATGGACCTTCTCTTTCTTAAGCTTTATTTTTAACTATAGTCTCAATAGATATGAAAAGAGTATAATTGGCTGGGGTAGGAATACAGTGCTTACCTAGTACTTAGGACAGCCTACATTCAAACCCCAACCCCACTACCAAAAAGAATATATATGAATGATGTATGCCAACCAAGTAAGACTTACGTCAACAGCAATCATAAAAACAAGAATGTAAAAAACCAAAAAATAAAACTAGCCTCACTTTTAAAAAATAAAAAAAAACTCAGTATCCAAAAAATTTTAGAAAACTGTAAAGATATTTTATTCCCCTAACTCTATGGGGAAGTAGATATATAAAGACAGAAATAAAACCCATTAAAAGTCCCAAAGTTTCCTTATACATGGGCTCTTTTTAATCACTCTAATGAATTTGTAGACTTCTGAGAATTTTTTTCAATGTAAAAAATGCATTGTATGACAAAGAAAATATTTCAGTGTGGGTTTGATTTAACAACATATTAAGAACATGCAGACATGGAAGAATGCATCTAAAGGATCAAAAGTGATTCAATTATATGTGCTAAAAGATGACCGATCATTGCTATTATTAAAAAGACAAGGGGAGGTCACTGTCCCTAGATGGGAACTTACTACTGTGGTTTTACTGAACTGATGTTAAACTGCCTTCTACGTTACATTTATATCCACAGATGAGTGAAGTTCTCAGCCTTTATGAGACAGTAGTACCGGATGTTGCCTTGTCCTGTCCATCTTCTGGAAAAGGTTTTGTTATGAAGATAACATAATGCTATCCTGTGTTTTGCAGATCTGCAAAGCCACTGGAGAGGCAATCAGATAGAATGTACTTCTACCTACCTTACAACCCTACTGCGGTGAATTACTTTAAAAAAAAAATCCAAAAGGTACCCACCGTACATGGGTAAAAAAGAGCATTCCAGAGACTATAAGGTTATTAAATAAGAACTCCAATGCCAGAAGGCAGCTTTTCTAGATGGATATGATGTGCCTGTCAAACTCTCATCTAAACACATGTATTTAGATATAACACCTCAACTCATAATCCCTGAGGAAGCTCCTGAGATCAAGTGATTGTTACTGTGACATGGTGACCTATTTCTTAGCTATAAATAGACATCTATCTATTGGCAACCCCTTCAAGGCTCAGGAATTCAAGGCTTAAGGTTGAAGAGGGCACAGAAAGAATATAAGAGCCAAAGGAAAGGGTATAGTATTGGATAATAGTTTCCTCCTAAATTAAAACATTCCATTCTGCAGGAATCTCCTTAAGCAGAAAGGTAAACAATTCAAAATAGCTTCAGGGAATCCCTGACCAGATTCACTAGGCCCCTCCCTGCCCGAGTAAGCAAGAAAAGTTGAGAGTCCCCCTCAGAAGAGGAAGCTGAATCACCAAGAAGCCTCTGAAATGGGATGACCTGCCATAAAGACTCAGACAAGCTAAAGTATAAAATAAAATAAAATAAAATAAAATAAAATAAAATAAAATAAAATAAAATAGACTTTCAGAGGAAAAAAGCTAAAGTCTCTGATACAAAAATAGCTCCTGAGAAAGCAAAAGTCAGCCCAGCTCACTCAGAGAGGTTTAGACCAAAGGCATCTGGAAAGGATACTCTGAAAAATCTGCTGAGCTGCCTGCAGGCTGTGCAGTGCTCTCCAAGTCCTAGCTTTGTGAGCTGTCACCCATACTGGGTGGGCTTTGGTAATCAAGCCTTTGAGCCACTTCTGCTCCTCCAAGTAACCCAATAAAACTCTTTGGTTCACCAAGTTTGGACTTCGGTGATATCCATACTTTAGTCTGTCATGGGATAACCCACTGGTGTGAGTAGACATATGTGTGTCTCCCCAGAAAAGTTTTGTCATACAACAAACAGAAGGGGAAAAAGTTTATTTGCCTTATAATTCCAAGTTATATTCAACACTGTAGGGAAGTCACAAAAGCTGAAACAGCCAACCATACCACATCCTTGCTTAAAAGTAGAGAGAAATGAATATATCCATGTTACCTGATTGTTCCTCTCATCTAGCTATCTCCTGTATTATATCATTCAAGAAACCCTACCCAGGGAATGCTACTGCCCACATGTATGAATTGCGCCTTCTCACATCAACAAGCTCTCACATACATGTCCACAGGCCAGGCCGTGTAGCAGGCCGTGCCCTTCTCCCCAATTCCCTCTGCCTTGCTAAAATCTTAGATTGCATCCCTAAAACTAGCCACCACAGTCTATTCCCTTATTTGGCTGCTGCCTCCCCCTGAGGCTGACCACCAAGGTCCACCAATCAAACTACTTAAGTTGAGCAATCAAAAGTCCCTGTGGCTCACCGAATTAACATGCCCAATTCAAATCTCATCCTAACATGAGGTTCCCCTCAGACCTCTATAAACTGTCATTTTCCTATGTGCTACGTCTGTCTCCTCTCTATCCAGAGGCAGTCCTTTGCCCCTCCCAGGCAAATATCCCTACTCCCTTTCTCTCTCATCTTGTATCTCCTGTCTTTGTCTCTTATTCCATGCTCTCTGTCCCTATGGGTCAAATGTTTCTCCTTTGTGCTAAGAACTTGGTCTTGAGAGTACTAAGCCAATACTTCTCCTAACAGTATTTATGCTCATTTATCTGTTTGGTAAGAACCAAGGATCAAAACCAGGGTCTGATCATAGTGAATAAGTGTTCTTCCACGAACTGTATCCATAACCCTGAATTACTTTTTCAGATTTTATTTTTCATATTTTCATAAATTACTTTATCATATTTTTCTAAACAAATTCAGAATTTAATAGTGTATATGCTTTCAAGTTTATAGTTTCAAGTATAATATATTAACAAAAGTATTTAAATGTATGACTTGCCTGATCAAACTGGGTAACTTCTTGACCAGAAGGAATCTGTAGTCCCCAAAGTCTATACTTCTTGGCAATACTAGAAAACTGTAGCTCCGGAGGAATTTCTACTATATCAGATCGGTTTAGAATTTCAGTATTTCCATAGTCTATGTACCTCACCAGGCACTAGAAAAAATTGGATGCAAACAGTAGTACTAAACATAGACTACAAATTTGTAAACAAAATCTATGTTACTTCAGATGATGGACACTTTCAGAAATACTAGTTAACAACCTCAAAAAAAAAAATCCTACATTTGGGACTAATTTCCAAGAATACCATTTGTCATTTGTCTTTTTTAACCACTGGTTTTTATACAAACGTGAGTATATGGCATTGTGATCCTTTCTAATCACTAATATTAAAATCAATCTACATTCTTAAGTTCACACTGAAAATGGTAGATCCTGGGGGGACATCCCCCCCACAGGAAAAAAAATAAACCCACTCTGGCTATACCTTGAAACTGACCAAATTCACCCTTATGTCCTGTTCAAAGTTTCTTCTGGGCATTATATAGAGAGCTCAGCAACTAAAAGCACTGACTGCTCTTCCAGAAGACCCAGGTTCAGTTCCCAGCACCCACATGGCAGCTCACAACGATCTGTAACTCCAGCTCCAACACTTTCTTCTGGCCTCCACAGACACTACACACGGTACACATACCATACACATGGTCATACAGAGAGAACTCCTAGACACACTTTTTTTTAATTTTTTAAAATTTTCCAGAAGTATATTACAAAATCATACATTATCTCATGCCTTAATTTAAAATCTTAAAGTCAATCCAAAAGATAAGTGTAAAATATATTCTTCAACTGTCAAATTATGGGAAAATTTATATTAGAAAAGTTGACTTCACAAAGATAAAACCTTATAGCAATAGTAAGTCATATTTTAAAAAACAAACCAACCAGAGAAATTATGAAATTTTCCACTTATTTTACCAAGAAAAATATTTATCACACATATACATTATGAAATATATCTATTTTTAGACAGCCTGATGATTGTACAGAAACTTAAAATTCTGAAAAATATTTTTGAATCTTATCTTGTTTTAAGAAATTAATCTATTTCCATATTCACAAAAAATACTTTCATAATGTTGTTTATAAAACTAGACATTATCACTGTGAATAAACAATAATACTCAACAGGCATTAAGTTTCAGAAGCAATGGCTTAGTAGGTTAAGGATGTTTGCTGTTATGGCTGATGACCTGAGTTCAATCCCAGGACCCACTCAGTGGTTAGGAGGAATCAACGCCCTCAGGCCTCACATACGCTATGCACTATTTTGTGTGTGTGTGTGTGTGTGTGTGTGTGCATAAATACATGTACACATATATACACAAAAATAAATAATTGTAAACAAATTAAAAACTATATTTTTAGAAAGTGTTGTAACCAAAATAAACATTTCTAAAGCCCAAAATATGAATACATATTTCCTGCCTTATCGTCGCTGATAGTTTTTAGCACTTTGCATCTGTACCAGCACTTATCTTCAGAAAACAATCCACCATAAATCTGTAGAAGAAAAAAATTGTCACTATGATTAAAAGCATACTAAGTAGGTCAGGATGTAACATTGTGCACTATTTTATGTTAATAATTACTTTTTATACAATAACTTATCTAATTATTCTGACATACCTGTGAGGCAGGTACTTTGTTTATACCATTATGTATCCTAGTCATAACCTAGTCTTCAGCAGAACCAAGATTCAAACTTCTGACTCTAGAATCCATTAGCAGGCTACCTCTCAAAAAGGTAGATAAAATGTTAAAAAAAAAAAAAAGGCCCCTTCTAGGAGAGGACAATACTCAGCCACCTCAGTCATGTACTTCCAACAACCACATATGACTGTATTGAGTCTACATAACCATGGGGCCATCAACATCCAGGAACAGATAAAGGAGAAGCCTAGGGGAGCTCATGTCATTCCTGAACAATTTCTGGATCAATCAAGTAATAGTCACTGCCTTTCAGTTGTGCACCTACAAGTGAACCCACCAGGCTCCAACGCTCACAAAGATTTCTCTGGTTAAACTAAAAGGGCTACAAAACAAAGCAGAAAGTTATGAATCTGGGAAAGGCAAGGAGGAAACAGGATGATAGAGATGGTATGGGAAAAGGATGAGCAGAATGCATTGTATATGTACATATGAAACTGTTGAAGAACTAAAGTGAATTTGAGGGTAACCTGAAGGACAAGAAAAGACCATGGCAGAATGCAGAAATCCAAGGTAACTACCATGGAAGGTCTTACAACCTCCTCCACCACATATGTGCCCGAACCCCAAGAACACTGAGGTTGCAGTGTTCCTACTGGCCCCTCACACGACTAGGAGCCTGCTTGGAGCCACAGGAATCTGAGGTTATCACCTTTCAATTAAGCACAGCTGTTCCAGAAACTCACTCCATAAGTATTCTTTTTATTTTATTCTCTATTATTTAATCTTCAGTCTTGCATATACGTCTCATCAAGATGACCTTGTGTTCAGATACTGTTCAGACAGGTTTCAGGACTATTTCCCTCAGTCTAACATAAAGCATTCTCTATTACACACTTCTCTGATGTCTCATATATCACCACGCTTATTCCTATGTCTTCCTTTCATCTTATCACCTCTTATTTTTACTTAATTACAACACTCCACAGATATAACAACCTCCAATATCTGTGGACCCTAACAGAATCCTAAGTTTCCACTCCTAGTTACATTATACACCTTGATTTTTTTTTCTTTTCAAAGTGAAGCTAATACTGTGCTGGCTAGATTTATGTCAACTTGACACAAACTGCAGTCATTTAAGAGAAGAGAACCTCAAATGAGACAACATCTCCATAAGGTCAGGGTGTGGGCCAGTGTTCTGTCATAGCAATAGAAACCTAACTAAGACAAATACTTAATCCTTATCCTTACCCATTCCACCTCCCTACCACTCCTAATTTTATTAACTAAAGTCTGAGTATATTCTATACTATCCTTTGTTATTTATCCCCCAGCAGCTATGGAAGCCAAAGGGGCACTGTCATTAACTGGCTAGTATAGTATCTCCATTGTAGTAATATCAAGCAGCTGTGGTTGATCTCAAAATTTATATCCTGCTCAGAAAGTAATATATAATTCATACCAAGCATCCTGAGCTCCTAACTGGGATCTATTTTCTGAACTATACACTCAACTCTATCACATCTAAGCCCCACAAAAATATTGCAAATACTTCAACTGAAAGAATATAGCTGATATAAAAACATATGTGTACCAAGTAAAATAACACATATGTCAATCCTAACGCAGTGACATAACACACACACACACACACACACAAAAGACAAAATAATCCCTCCAAATATTACTAATCTTCTAGCAATGACATCTAGAAAAAATGAGTTAAATGAAATCACAGAGAGCTCCAAAGAATTGTAACTATGTTCAAGGAAATCAAAGGAAACAAGCTCATGCCTGATTGAGAACACAAAACAGATGGATAAAATAAGGAAAACTAGGTAATACCATGAAATTAAACAAAGAGAAATACTGAGAAAAAACAATAAAATGTTGGAAATAAAAAATAATAAAATCAAATTAAAAGCCCTATAAAATGCCTAACAGAATAGATCATGGAGAGGACTGAATATATGAGCTTGAGGACAAGGTTGGGGAACTGGAACAATCAAACAAGGCAAAGTTAAAACAGTAAGGAAGGTAACAAGAAATTTCATCTGAAAGGGCATAGAAAAGAAAAAGAATACAGAAATCTAAAGATTAAGTTTAGATTTAAGTTTTAAGAATCATAATAGAAACTTTCGCAGAGTTGAGAAAGGAGATGCATAACAATTCAGATACAAGAGGCATTTACACCAACACCAGAAAAGAACCACATATTGTCAATATAATTAAAATTCAAATATATAGGATAAAGAAAGTATTCTGAAAGCAGCAAGAGAGAAACACCACAAATAAAGATAGGTCCATCAAAATAACAGCAGATTTTTCAGTGAAATTTTAAAAGTCAGGAGGGCCTGAACAGGTGTATTTCAAGTTTTAAAAAACAATTGCCGACCCAGACTACTATGCCTAGCAAAGCTCCCCGTCACAATTCAAGAAAAAAATAAAAGCTCCCCATGATAAAAACCAGCTAAAGGAATTTATGACCACCACTCCAGCTCTACAGCAAAATATTTCAAGAAATTCATTAAACAGCAGAGTAAAACAAACCCATCCATGAAGCCGCAGGAAAGGCTAACCTATCCTATCAAATAAAGCACTGCTGAAAAACAACTGGGTCCTTGAAGAAATAGAGAAGTGAATAAAAATAAATGAATAAAAATAAATTCCTAAAACCAAATAAAAATGAAAACATGATGTGCCAAGACCTATGGAATACAATGAAAGCATCCTAAGGGAATCTGTGTAGTCTAAGTGCCTACATTAAGAAATCTGAGGGGTTGGGGATTTAGCTCAGTGGTAGAGTGCTTGCCTAGGAAGCGCAAGGCCCTGGGTTCGATCCCCAGCTCCAAAAAAAAAAGAACCAAAAAAAAAAAAAAAGAAATCTGAGAACCCTCAAATAAAGAAGTCAAATATTCATTCACCTTAGAACCCTGGAAAAAGAAACATCAAATAACAAATCAGTAACTGAAAAGAAATAAGCCCAAAAAAAAAAATGAAATGAGGCAAAATATACAAAGAATCAATTAAATAAATACTTGGTTCTTTGAAAACATAATAAAACTGAGAAACCCTTATCCAAATAACCAAAATAAAAAAGAAATTACCCCAAGTGATAAAGTGAAAAAAGGGAGTCTTTATAGCAATTACCAATGAAATGAGAAAATCATTAGATATTACCTTGAAAACATACATTCACACAAAGCAGAAATACTAAAAGAAACTCATAAATTCCTAAGCCATCTGAGATGAATAATTTAAACAGGTCTGTCTATAACAAACAGTGAATCTGAATGAGTAATTTAAAATTTCCTAACTAAAAGAATTCCAGGCCCAGCTGAAATCACTGGTGAATTTTACCAATCTTCAAAGAAGAACCACCACTAATTCTTCACACACCTTACCATTAAAAAAAGGAGAAAGTATCATCACCCAACTCTATTTAGTAAGTTAGCATTACTCTAATACCAAAAGTAAATAAAGACACAATAACAACAAAAAGAAAATTACAGATTCCCATAATGAAATTACACAGTCAAAAATATCAACAAACTATTTTCAAACTTAATTAAAGAACACATCAAAAATATCATCTGCCATAACCAAGCTGTCTTTATTGCAGAGATGAAGAAATGGTTCAATGTACATAAATCAAGTCCCTTTGACTAACTGGTCAGAGAAGTCTCAGGAGTCTGGAAAACTTAGCATAGACTACTGCATTGCTCTTGGCTGACCATCATTAACTAGATGGTAAGACTCTATTGACCCAACACACTTTGGTTTTAGGACATAGAGAAATAAAACTGCAACTTTACTGAAAACTTCCTACCTGCTTGCTATCTTTCACAGTGCCATAAGTGCTATCTAAGCTACTGGGGAAGCCATTCCTGGTTCTACCCAGAAGTAAATAGTGACTACTACAATATTGTTCTACAAGGCAAGATGTAACCACCGTAGTGGTAGTAACCAATCACTTTCTGACTGGATTTAAGGCCTGTTCCATAGAAGGAAGGAGTTCATGCCTGGTAGGAGAGCCTACTAGTGTTGTCTTGCTAAATGGGCATGTTGTCAAACTGCCTTCTAAATATGTATGCCCATGTTTTTTGCCAACTTGACATAAGCTAGTCATTTTGGAAGAGGGAACCTCAATTGAGAAAATGCCCCCACCAGATTGGTCTGTGGGCAAACCTGTGGGGCATTTTCTTGATTGATGTTTGATATGGGAGAGCCTAGCTGACTGTAAGTGGTATCGCCCCTGACCAGATAGTCCTGAGTTGTGTAAGAAAGAAGGTTAAGCAAGACAGAAAACAATGTTCCTCCATGGTCTCTGCTTCAGTTCCTGGCCTAGGTTCCTGCCTTGAATTTCTGCCCTGAATTCCAAATGGACTACAACTTACAAGGTAAAATAAACCCTTTCCTTCCCAAGTTTCTTTTGCTCATTGGGTTTGTCATAGCAACGGAAAGCAAACTAAGACAACTTATGTTTATACTCACATCTTAGTGCTACTTTTAACTCTGGCAGAGAAGTTATTTTCTGTAGTGGCAGCAGTTAATTCACAAACTCTTTATTAGTCCAAATGTTGAGACTAAGTGACTACTGAGTACAAAGCCCTATTGAGTACAACCTCTAAGGCTCAGAGGACATCATGAAAGAAAGGGCAGAAAGACTCTAAGAGCTGGAAAATGGATTCTCCTGGATATGGCATGGTCCATGCACTTACAAATTCACTCCAGCACTTACCTGCATCAGACCTACCTAAGATCAGTCAGCACTCTAGAAGGGAGCACTTATTAGGCCCAGTAAGCTACAAAAAAAAACCTCAAAAAGACAGAGAGAGAAAAGCATAAAACTCAGAGGGAACATATCAGGGTGTCTGAGAAGAGTGAGTGAAGGGATTTGGGGTTAGATAGTACCGAGATGTACCATACACATATATGAAATTGTCAAAGAATAAATAAAAGATCCTCAATAAAGGAAAAGAAATGCCAATCAAAAAAAAGTTTAAAAATGTAAAAAGGTATTATAAAAGGAACAAAATTTAAAAAGTATCTTACTGTTTTAATGTCTGAAAAACCAGGTAAAATATGTTTACACCTAAACATAACAAGAATAGTCTATTTAAATGTAATCCTGAACCTGGTAGAATCCATATTTCCTATGAGTCAAGCATAATTTTTATGCTTTTTACTTTATATAAGGACATTACAAACATTTTTAACAAGAAAAAAACTAAAATTCTCAAGTTTCTGTGTTCTTAGTTAACTTCAAAGTCACTAATAATTTTGGAGGCCAATGCATTATCAGATAAATTTGCTATATATTTGCCTCTACAAGTTGTGTGAGTTGTAGTAACAGTCACTAGGCAAGGACTTGAAGGCCACTTTTGATCCATTGGGCCTACAGATGTCTGTGTCTAGAACCAGACCAAAAGATCTGTGTCCTTTAAGACTTTAACCTTTTAGTTAAATGTGAAAATAACAGACCACAGAAGACAGACAAACACAGAACACAGGTTTTGAAAGATCTGTGCCTATTCACAGAAAAGGCACATACTTCTTTCTGGAGCCTCTTCCTCATTATTCCTATACTGTAACTCCTCAGGTCCCTGGAGGTGAGAGACTAAACTGCAAGCAGAGCCAGGTCTCCATTTTTTTTTTTTTTTTTTTTTTTTTTGGCCAATTAGGTTCTCTTCATTTATCCCTCTCTCTTGAATTACTGTTTGATTAAGCAACAACAAAAATCAAATGCTTTACTGCTGCATGATTAACTGAATAAATTAGACAATATTCTTAAAACCAAGCTTTCACTTAAATTTATACTTTAGTTTAATGATGTTTAATAGAAGAGCTAAGAAATATTATGAATGTTGCTCCTGCCTCAGCTCTACTGACATTGTGACTGATGGTTCTTTGTTTAGAGGGAAAAGCTGTAGAGGGTGTTTACCATCACTTCCTTTGGCTTTCACCCATTTGATGCCAGTAGGACCACTTCCAGTTGTGACAACCAAAAGTATCTCCTTTCATTGTCAATTGTCTCCTAAGAGTGAAAGTGTTGGATATGAAACTCACTCCACAGTGATAACCACTTAAAAACATACATTCTTAAAAACAACATATTGTCTCCATGGAAACAAAAAATAGATCTGAGAGTAGGATACAAGGGAAATCTTAGTTATTATAATAGATAGCCCTCCAAAGTCCTACCCTACCAGGCAACATATATAATTTATCCATAATATGATATTATAATGTCTTGTTGGAGAAGACCCACCAGGAAAAAAATTAGTCAAAAATGCTTCTTAGGAAGAAATAATGAGAAAAAGGCAGCAAGCTTAGCCAAAACAAGTGAACCTCAGCTTTGACAGACCCTTTCTCAAAAAAAAAAGGAAATCAAGAAGGACAATCTATCTCTCTATCTCTCTCCCTGCCCCATCCTTCCCTCCCCTCTGGGCTGCCCCCCAGCCCCCAACCCCCCCCCTGCACCCCCATTCCTCCCCCCACCCCAATCCCCTGGGTCTCTGACCCACTCTCTCTTTCCTCTCTGATCAGTTTCAAACCCAGGACAAGTGGCGGAGGTGCCCATTTACCATAACAAAGTGGACCTGCCCTCCAGGTTCTCCCAGCATCCTGCAGTCCTTACCAGTTACAGAGTACGACTAGCATACCCTGCCCCCTACCCAAATTTCCAGCCCAGGGGCTTGGCTACCCTTCCCTCAAAGGCTCTTTCCTATATAATCTAGACATTTTGGTCACCTGCCTTTTATACCTTTGGACTCCTCACTGCTGCACCTGGTCCCCTCTCTCCCCTCTCCCTTCCCCTCTCCCGACAAGACCCAGCTCAGACTGGCATGCCCACTCTGGACATGCTTTCCCACATATCTTTAATAAATTCTCCTCTCCACGATGCCTAGAAGCAATCATGTCCTTTCCTTGCCTTTCCCTTTTATTCCTTTTTTTCATTAATTCTCCCCCTCTGCCTTCCTTCCCTATCCCCCATCTCTCTGTAGATGAAAAGTTGAAACAAGAAAGAGAAATCACATATCAAAAAAGAAAATATTAATATATGTCAGATTTCAAATGATTTTCAAAAGGTAATTAAGTTAGCCACAGACTAGGAGCAAGTACGAGCCACACATACAGAAGACAGACTCATATCAATACGGAGGGCTGAAGACAGAGCTCGTTAGTAGAGTACTCACCCAAGGTGTACAGGCCCCATGCTTAATCGAGAGTGATTCACATTGTAGTTCATCAGAATTTCTGTCCATAAGTCATTTTTTAACAAATAAATTTTAGTAAATTTACTATGTAGTTTATACAAAATCTGTCTCTGTCATTCAAACAGGCCACAAATTCCAAAATCTAGAATCTAAAATCTAGAAAAGCTGATAGGTAGGATAAATGACTATATGCAGGAATAAAGCTCACCTTCTTAGGATCAAGATTCCCAAAAACTGAATTAGCATGAGGACAAACTTCCGAAAGTGAACACCCAATCTTCATAATATCCTTATTTCTACTGACATTCTAAGAAGAAAACAGAAAACGTATGAGATTCAATAATTTATTTTCTGAGAGTATCATATAAAATTGAGGGTTCTAGGTCTAATATTTAAGGAACTTTAGAGCACTGGGAATTAGATCACATTCTTGTGCTACCATTTTCTTCATAATTCAAATGAGTTCTTATAAGAAATGACACTAAGCTTAGATAGAATTCAAATAAAGTGCCAAATATTATTAACTCATAATAAACAGGTTTCTTAAAAAAAATAACTGGGTAATTATAGTAACCGAAAATAAACAAATGCTCAAAGAAAGACTAAGACATGTTTAGAAGAAATGGAACCAACCTATGCTCTTTGGCCAACTTCTGCTCCACTAGCCAGACATGAAGAATTCAAACAGCAAAAATAAATATAACAGCAACCAATTACAACCTGTGGCATATCCACTAGTCACACTGTTGTCACATAAAGAAATGAATAATTAAGTGGCAGAAAAGAAGTGACCCTCACAGAAAAACAATGAATAGAAGCAGCAGGAATAAAGAAATATGAAAGGCCAACATTAGGCCAGTACAATACCAAGAAAACATAAAAATTTAGGAGTAAAAAGTTAGGAAAAACAAGACTAGTCAATTCCATGTGTCTTTCTCTAAAACATTTATTAATTACAAAGGAAAATATTAATTATATTTTTAAGAAATGAACATCTCAACCAAGTAGATTTAAGTTAACATATCTAATAAAACATGATGACATCAGGAAGCCCAATTCAATGCACACAATAGACACAACATCATCTATGGGCATTTTAGCTAATTTATGAGAAATCATCAAACAAACCCATATTAACAGATACTTTATAAAAACTGGGACACATCCAAAATATTCAAAGTCAAGAAATTTGATAAAGTAGCAAAGGTTAGAAGTCTCTTTAAGATACAATGGGGAAATCTTAGAATGGATCATGGAACATGAAAAACAACTGGTAAAATTTGAAATAATGTCTAGATAAAGTTCAAATGATAATACTGTGCCAATATTAATTTTCTGACTTTTGTCCCACTGTGCTATGGTTAATATAAGAAGTTACCATTAATGGAAACTGGGTGAGAAGTACACAAAAAGCCTTTGAACTGATTCTGAATTTTACTGTGAATAAATTTCTTCAAATTAGAAGAAATTAAATATAAGCTGGGAGTGGAACTGCACACCTACAACCCCAGCACTTGGGAGGTAGGAATGCAGGAGGACCTTAAGTTTGAGGCCAGCTGGACTGTAGTGCCTCAAAAACACCTATAAAATCAAATATATACACACATACATCAAGCTTTATAGAAACACAAGAATAAAATATTCAATGAGGCTATAATGTCTGGTGATAGAAAACCTCTCAAAGAGCAGTTCCAAGAGACTGTGATGAATGCCAATGTCACCGTACAAAAAAACAAGAACTAGGAGTTGTAGTAATAGCAAAGTTGGTAAAACATATTTATCTAGAATGCATGAGGCCCTGGGTTCAATCCCCAGCACAAAAAGAGAAGAAGGGGAGGAGAGGGACAGGGAAAGAGAGGAGGAGGAGATGGAGGGAGGGAAGGAAGGAAAGAAAGGAAGAAAAGAACGGAGAAAGGAAAGAAAGAGATGAAGGCAAAATACTTTCATTGCCATTCGTCTGGCTAAGAATACTGACAATCCTGAAGTATTCTCTTGACAGAAATCATAGATCTTCACCCTAGTTTGCCTATATATTCCCAAATCTCTACCTATGTGTCTCTGCGCTCATTTCAACATAATCTCAAAAAGAGCTTATGTTTTGCATCTTGGGATAGGCATTAGATGGATAAGAATAGCAACAGTAGTTTTAATCTTTTTTTAATTCATTCACCTAAGAAATATTTTCTAACTTTTTGCAGTGTGTATTGCTGTGAGTTTGAGACCTGCCTGATCTACAGAGTGAGGTTCAGGATAGTCAGAGCTATACAAAGAAAAATAAATAAAAAAATAAAATAAAATAAAAAATAGCAATATAATATAAAAAGAGAAATACAAAATGTCTTGTTCATATTTATACCAACATCATGAGTGCACCTTCTTCTAGCATTGCAAATGGAACCCTTTTCCATTTGGCAAGTACTTTACAACTAAACCACATCCGCAGTCTTTGTTTATTGAACAGGGTCTAAGTTTTCAAGCCAGCTGCAAACTCAAGGTCCTCTTGCTTCAGCCCCACAGGAGCTGGAATTACCATGCCTAGTTTGCTGATAAGATTTTGAAACAATATTTTGGTTATACTACATAAGTAAAAATATGTATTAAAATTAATTTTACCTGTTCCTTTTACTTGCACCAATGTAGCTGCTAAAACTAGTTTTTAATTACTCATAGGATTCACACTGTATTTCTACAATAATAGCACTAATCTAGGAAGTATTAAGTTAGTACATACATAGTTCCTACATGACCTTAAATGTATTATCTGTCATTCAGTGTGGGTTACCACTAAGTGGTACATGTGCTAGTCCTTACAATACAGAACCACACAGATCCACAACATGTGAGCACCATTTAAAAATTATATGTACCACTGGAGAAACAGATCAGCTGTTAAGAGCTCTGGTTGTTCTTCCAAAGGAATGATCCAATACCCTCTTCTGACCTCCACAGACACCAGGTACATAAGTTGTACACAGGTCATAAACACAGCAAAACACACATGCATATAATTTTTAAAAACAAAGTCTGTGCCTAAGTATACAGTTTATCACAAATTCTGCCCATTTTTCTGTAGTTTTTTAAAAAACTCTTAATCATATTCTTATATAGCTCTTTATAACTTCTAATTTACACTGTCCACTTAACCTCATCATAAAGGAGTTCCCAAGCCATGGAAAGTGAAGTTAAATGTGATTTCCTCCCCTGTCCCCATCATGTATAGCGTGCAGAATCAAAAATTCATCAGTAGAGTACATTAGAGATTCACTTCTCAACATTTGAAACCTAAGAACTTTGGTGCTTAATATTGTTTTGTTGTTTTGTTTTGTCGAGAAAACATATAGACCTGGCTGTCCTTGGAGATCTACCTGCCTCTGCCTCCCAAGTGCTGGGATAAAAGCGGTGCGACCACCACACCATGCTTAACTTTGTATTTAAAACTAAATATACTTTCCTGATTTGCAGTCAATCACTGAAATAAGACACACTTTATTAGTTCTACAAATTTTATAATTATATCAATACTTATCTCACCATAAAGCACAGGTCATTTGAAAAAGAGACTGGGTTTTCTGTTGTCTTCATCTCCCAGTGGCTATAGTAGGATACTTTTCTCTCCCTAGCTTTACTCCCTTTACAGTCTACCACTACCTGACAAGCTAGAAACGTTCAAGAAACTTCTTTGAAATGGTCTAAGTGTATTCGAAATGATCCAATGTTTAACATATCACCTGGGCTTCCTCACAACATAATTTCTCACAAAACAATGCTGTCCTAAACCCCAGCATGGAAGAGGGGAAGTAGGCACCCCTAGCAAAGAAGCTACTCAAAATTGATAGCTTCTGGGAAAGAAAAAAATCAGTGTTTCTTATTGGAGTGATACTGGATACATCGATCACATTGTGGAGTAGGCCTTAGGTTCAGGACTAGTCAGTCAACACAAACTGA
Organism: Rattus rattus; assembly: GCF_011064425.1. NCBI lineage: Eukaryota > Metazoa > Chordata > Mammalia > Rodentia > Muridae > Rattus > Rattus rattus. The sequence continues at coordinate 131,136,164 of NC_046159.1, forward strand.
ACACTATGGGTTTTCAGTTTGTTTTAAAGAAAGACAAAGAAAGTGAAATTGTGTGGGTAGGGAGGTAAGTAAGGATCTAGGGGTTGGGAGTGGGAATAATAAAATCAGAATATACTATGAAATTCTAAAAGAACAAAAAATTAAAAATATAACAGAAATATGCTAAAATGTTATTTTATAAAGGTATGAATTGTGTATTTAACTATAGTTAATAAGTTAAATATAATTAATATTATTTTTAATTAGATTGCCCCAAACCTCCATCAACAGAACTATTTACTTTTATACCAAGAAAATTGGGAAAACACAAAATTTCTGCGTGTGACTTACAAGTAGGCCAACTTAGAAAAGTGCTACTGATTTTCAGCAAATGGTGCTGGTTAAACTGGAGGTCAACATGCAGAAGAATGCAGATCGATCCATGCTTATCACCCTGTACAAAGCTTAAGTCCAAGTGGATCAAGGACCTCCCATCAAACCAGACACACTCAAACTAATAGAAGAAAAAACTAGGGAAGCATCTGGAACACAACTATTTACAAATGGGATCTCATAAAACCAAAAGCAAAAAAATGGTCAGGACAAAGCGGCAACCAAAGATTTCTTTACCAATCCTACAACAGATAGAGGCCTTATATCCAAAATTAAAAGAACTCAAAAAAAGTTAGACCGCGGGAGACAAATAACCCTATTAAAAAATGGGGTTGCTAAACTGAATTCTGAGGAATGAATGGCTGAGAAACACCTAAAATTCAACATCTTTAATCAAAATGCAAATCAAAAAACCCTGGATTTCACCTCACACCAGTGAATGGCTAAGATCAAAAAACAGCAAAAACTGGAGAAAGAGAACACTCCTCCATTTTGGTGGGGTTGCAGACTGGTACAACCATTCTGGAAATCAGTCTGGAGGTTTCTCAGAAAATTGGACATTGAACTGCCTGAGGATCCAGCTATACCTCTCTTGGGCATATACCCTGCCCCAACATATGAATCCAAATCTCAATTTAGAACTGGAAAGAAAATGCCCTTCAACAGAGGAATGGATACAGAAAATGTGGTACATTGGAATATTACTCAGCACGACTTTATGAAATTAGTAGGCAAATGGTTGGAACTGGAAAATATCAGGGCAATCACAAAAGACATACAAACTCACTGATAAGTGGCTATTAGCCCAAATGCATTACCCTAGTGGCCTAGAACAAATGAAACTCAAGGCGGATGATCAAAATGTGAAGGCTTCACTCCCTTCTTTAAAAGGGGGGAACAGGCAAAAGATTAAAACAGAGACTGAAGGTTTTGTTTTTTTGTGGCCCATACATATAGGCCACCCAATTAGACAAGATGGATGAAGCAAAAGAAGTGCAGACCGACAGGAGCAGGATGTTTTCAGAATACAGCAAATACAGAGGTGAATACCAGCAGCAAACCACTGAACTAAGAACGGGACCTAACTAAGAAAGAGCTTGAAGGGGCTCGAGACCCCATATGAACAACAAAGCCAACCAACCAGAGCTTCCAGGGACTAAGCCACTACCTAAAGACTATACATGGACTGACCCTGGGCTCTGACCTCAAAGGTAGCAATGAATATCCTAGTAAGAGCACCAGTGGAAGGGGAAGCCCTGGGTCCTGCTAAGACTGAACCCCCCAGTGAACTAGACTGTCGGGGAGGCGGCAATGGGGGAGGGTGGGGAGGAACACCCATAAGGAAGGGGGAGGGAAGGGGATGTTTGCCAAATGTAAAAAAGAAATACTCAAGTAAAAAAAAAAAAAATAAATAAAAAAAAAAAAAAAAAAAAAAAAAAAAAAAAAAAAAAAAAAAAAAAAAGAAAAGTGCTACTGTTCTGAGATGTCTATAATTCCTCCAAAATGCTAAACTGGTCCATGACAGGATCAAAACAAAACTTTATTTTGAGGGGGAGAGGGGCATGGGGTGGTTATGTCCACAATACTTTGAATAAAATCCTCAAAGAACTAATAAAAACGAGAAAAATATTGTCAATGTGTTAAGGGCACAAAAAGAGAAACACACACACACCGGTGAGAAAGCTACAGTTTGGTTTTGTTTTTTGGATTAAGGGATTTTGAGTAATTTAAAAAGTTTAGTCTAAGTTTTGCGGAAACAATCTTACAAAAGACCCCTGGGTGGAGCTGCAACTTTACAGACACAACGGCTGCTGCTTCCTGTCCCACTGAACACGACTCTCAAGTTCCAATCCTGATTATGTTCTTGTTTAACTCAGCTATATTGTAAGCATTTTTTTCAACATAGAAAAACTGCAAGTTGTAATCAATTGTCTTTTAATTATGTCTTATGCTACATGATTTAATCAGGATTAAGTACTGAGAATGAAAACAAAAAACACATTTATTCTTAGATTTTTATTTTTTCTGGAAAAGAGTTCAGTTGGGTAAGAGGAAGGTAGAAGACAGAAAACAACCGATATTATGTTTACCTGGGCCCAAAACGTTACTGCATCTTCTACATGACTTCCAACAACATCTTCAACTGAAACAAAGTCATAAAGCAAAACAAATTAGAAGTTAATTGGTATCAATTAGCTCTTATACCCCCGAATAATATTTAATGCTAGTACCTTTATTGTAATGTGTATCTTCATCCATTTGGACAAGTCCTGGAAAACTACAATTCAATACCTTGAATTAGATTTTCATATCTATTAACAATGAAAAAAATCTAAACCACGTATATTCAAAGCATTTGCTAAGGTGATTATCACAACTCAACTCTATACTAAAAACTGCCTGTTTGCTAATGACTGTTTCTGGTGTTTGTTTTGAAAATATTACAGTTTTCAATGGTAAAATATATCATCTCGATCCCTATCATTATCTTTAGCCAAACCTTTACAGATTTATAAGATAATTCAAATAGATTATTTCGATCACTTATATAAATCAGTATTTTGAAACAATATGCATATTCTGTGTGTCTGTCTGTCTGTGTTTTGCCTGAATGTGCATCTGTGGACATGCAGTGCATGCTGAGGCCAGAAGAGGGCCTAAAGTGGGCTTCGGATGGACTGGGACTAAAGTTAAACCAGATGTACTGCCATGTTGATACTTCTAGAGAACCAAGCTGTCCCAAATCCCAAAATCCCAACATGGAGTAAGGGAATTGAACCTAGTCCTCTAGAAAAGCAACAATGCTCTTAACTGCTGAGCCATCTCTCTAGACCCATATTCAAAAAAATTTTTAAAAAGCCCTCTTAAACAAGAGGAAGAATTCCACAATTTAAAAAAAAAGGGAAGAAAGAAATAGAACACATGCCTGAGAGTAGCTATTGCATTTTTTTTAAAATGCCCTAAAATTAAAAACTGAAATATATCAAATTTCCTATTACTTCAAAACTCATGTTCATTACACAAAAATATTTCAAAAGAAGTGTCTACTACTTTACAATTTGATTCTCAAAAATACAGGAATCACTTTTCACTCATGAATCTTAAAATGATAAAATTTGTAATTTATTTCACTGTTCAATTCCAACTGATTTTATTCTCAAATAGGCACAATCTCCACTGTCCAAAGCTGCGGGGTGGGGTGGGAATAGGGGTTAGAGCATTGGTTTCTCCTACACTTTCCAATAAAAAGGGGGAAAAAATCATTTTTCACAAAACTGCCTTTAAAACGTAGGGTACAAGTCATGTTTTGAAATGCATTTTTTGAGAGTATTTAAATTATCTAAGAACATCCTCATCAAAGTTTCAAATGCTCTCAACTATAAAAGAGAAATTAACTCATCACAGAAAATAACGGAGCTTATTTATAGGACTCTAAAACTGCCGATTTTTGTCTAGCTTAATTTTTTTCAAATAGTGTCACTGAAGCATCTTCAAATCAGGGATCCTTTTAAAAGCATTTTTGAAAATCAGCTGTCTGAGAAGCTGTTACAAAAAATTTGGAATCTTTTTAGAGAGAATATTTCTCTGGAAAACACTCCCCCCGCCTTTTTTTGGCTTTTCGAGACAAGGTTTCTCTGTAGCTGTCCTGGAACTCATTCTAGAGACCAGGCTGGCCTCGAACTCAGAGATCTGCCCGCCTCTGCCTCCCAAGTGCTGAGATTAAAGCGTGTTACCACTGCCATGTGCTTGGTAAAAATTAAAAGCTTACTTTGGAAATCCCGCCACTTGTTATTAAGAAACTTGTTTTTCTAGACTTATTTTAAATCGTTTTTAAAAGGCTTGCCGAGGAACTGTAATGGCTTTAAGCAGAGGCGGATGGCTGAATGGTGAGTTTAAATCTCGCCTTGAAATGGAACTAAGGAAAGTGAAGGAAGCCTCTCCACACTGGCTTTCTGGTAGATTTGGAAGGCTAAACCACAGAATTCACCAGAAAGGGAAGAAATACGTCCACACAGTGGGTCCGCGGGCACCTCAAAGAGAAGCTGCAGTGACTTCGAGCTCGCTGAGGCAGGCAGCCCGAGGGCGGCGGGAGGCCGGAAATAGGCCTCACCCCAGACCTTGAGCCCTAAAACGCCAACAGCGTGGACACAAACGCCCTGGAAGCAGCCCCTGTCGCCCTCACCAGCAAGACTACCACTAACCTCACACTTTCTGCCACAGCCGTACCAGCAAAGAGCCGCTGGCCCCACATGCCAGCGCTCCACCCACAGCCCACCAGCTCTCAGGCCAGCCCTCGGCGCGCTTACCGCCTGAGCTTCTGCGCCTCGGGATACACACTGCGCTTGCGCACAAGATGCTGCCGTGCCATAGCGGATGGAGCGCAGCGGCGGTCACGTGGGTGGCCTGCCTCAAGGCCTCGAGCGCTGCTAGGCCGCACACAGTCCACACACGCTCCGAAAGTAGCCGCGTGGCCCTGTGCTGTGAATTTATAGGCCAGGCGCCCCCACACCTGTAGACCAATGGCTGCTTCCCTTCCCCAGGCGCCAGTGACGTAAGACCGTGACGTGAGGTTGCGTGGGTCTTCCTAAATTGGACACGGGATTTAAGCAAAAAAAAAAAAAAAAAAAAAAAGCCAAAATGGGGGGCAAACTGGATATTCTTTTCCCAAAGAGAAGAATAACGTAATAAGTGACAATGTCATTTTGTAGATCAATAGCTTTACACACATCCACATCAAACATTAAAGGGAACAGCAGGAATTGGCGGGTACCGGGATGGGATAGGTTTATAAGAAAACATTGCACAGCTGAAAACCATCTCTGTCTAGGTCTTTTGTTTTGCAAAGGAAAGAATTAAACCCAAGGCCTCTCGCAAGGTCACTACCAAGGAGCTCTCCAATTAATTTCTAAAGCTTGAAGTATAATTTGCATAGACTACAAATATTAAATGTAAACTATTTTAATATTATTACACACTATTGAAGTCATCCCCATAATAAAACGTTACCGTCGACCTCAAAAGTTTCCTAAATGCGGTTTACAATAACTGGCCCTCCTATGTACCTTTCTGTTTCTTGTTACTGAATGTTCATTTTTTTTTTTTCCTAAAAATGTTAAAGACCATTTTATCTGCCTTCTTTCAAATGGCATGGGTATTCTAAGATAATTCCATCTGTTTTCTTCTATATATCAACAGCTTGTAACTTTCCATATACTAGTCCATTGTCGACATATAACAGTTTTTCTACATTTTTGTGTATAGGGATTGTTTGGGCTCTAGACTTCTTTCAAATAAAGCTGTTATGGTCTGCAAGTCTTTGTGTGGACATATTCTTTCATTTCTTTTGGGTTAATGTTTCCTAGTGGATGGCTAAATCATAGAAGAATGCACAGGAAATTGCCAGACTACTTAACAAGAAGCTACTGCAATTTTTATTACTGCTATTGACGTTTGCATATTCTAGCGTAGGGCTGAAGAAATGCCTCAATAGTTAAGAGCACTGTCTGGTCTTCCAGAGGACCTGGGTTTTGTTCCCAGAACCCACCCACTTGGCAGCTCACAAAGATCTAACTCCAGTTCCAGAGAACTCAACACCTTTTCTGGCCTCCTTGGGCACACATGTGTTGCACAGACATAAATGCAGGCCCATACATATATTTAAAAAAAAAGTAAATCTTAAAAAAAATTTAAAAAAATAAAAAGTAATAATTCTAGTTGCTCCATACCTTCACCATCACTTAATATGATCACCGCGTTTAATTTTAAATATTTTTATATAGTGGGGGACTTCCTTGAGGTTGTTTGCATTTATTTATCTATTAAATAAAAACACTGGGTATCTTTTTGTTGTATGTTTGTTTCCCATACGTCTTCATATATCTTCTTAGGTACTTAAGTAAAGTATCTCTATTCAAACATTTTTAGATTTTTTTTTTTAAACTGGATTTTTTGTTTGTTTTTAAGACAGGGTTTCATTACGTAGCTTAGACCGGCCTTGAATTTGCTATATAGATCTGGTTGGACTTAAAATCATATCTACCTACCCCTACTTCCCAGAGTACTGGGAGTAAAGGCATGTGCCCCCACACCTTTGTCAAAGACAGGGTCTTGTGTGCTGCAGCCTGCCTCCCACTCACGGTGTAACCACAGAGGACCTTGGCCTTCTGACCCTCCAGTCTTCTCCTCCCTCTGCTGAGATGGCAGGTGTTCCTCAGTGTGGCCATCTTTCGATTGACTAAAGTATTTATTCACTTTACATCCTGGCCAGTCATCTGTGGTCCCCTCCCTCAAATTCTGCTCCGTCCTGCCACTCCTACACATCCTATAGCTGGGACAAACGATGAGTCTAAGGTTTTGTGGTTGGGTTGGTGTCCTGAAACCTCCATTGAAAGTCTTGGTTATAGGACATAGCTGGTTCAGGCTCTATGTCTCCCATTGCTAGGATTTTCTTATCATTTGCTTTCGATGATTTTTTAATACTGTGATGTACCTCCTTTTACACAGGTTATGACATTTTTCTTTTATCCTCTAGCAAAAGTATTTCAAAGAGAGAAAGCTCAGGGGCTGGAAGTGTAACCCAGTTAGTGTGGCCCATCTCACACACACACACACACACACACACACACACACACACAAAGTACCTATTTTTTTTTTTACAATGCTTTTTTGGGGGAAGGGAAGTGGGCAGAGATGTAAGACCCTCTTACATGCCATTGCGCACATGTCAAAGTGAGAGGACAACTTTTGGAATTTGGATCTCACCTTCTCCCAGGTAGGTTTCAGGAATTAAAGTCAAGTCATCAGGCTTGGCAGCACACAGTCTTATTCACTAAACCATCTCACTGGCCCATTAAGTCATTTTGATGAAGTCCAAGTTATTGATTTTGCCTTATAGATTCTGCATTTGCATTGTTTTTAACAAATCCCTAGCTCACTAGTTTACAAATGTTTCTTTCCATCCTTTTCTCAGGCTGCCGGAAAGATGGCGGACATCCAGACAGAGCGTGCTTATCAAAATCAGCCTACAATCTTTCAAAACAAGAAGCACGTTTTGCTGGGAGAAACCGGCAAGGAAAAACTCCCTCGGTACCACAAAAACATCGGTCTAGGCTTCAAGACTACCAAGGAGGCCAGCGAGGGCACCTACATAGACGAGAAATGCCCCTTCCCTGGTAATGTCTCCATTCAAGGTCGGATCCTGTCTGTTGTGAAGAAGATGAAGATACAGAGGACCATTGCCATCCACCGGGACTGTCTCCATTACATCCGAAAGTACAACCGCTTTGAGAAGCGTCCCAAGAACACATCTGGGCACCTGTCCCCCTGTTTCAGGGTTGTCCAGATCAACGACATTGTCAGTGTTGGAGAGTGCAGGCCCCTGAGCAAGACTGTTCAATTCAATGTGCTCAAGGTCACCACGGCTGCTGGCACCAGGAAGCAGTTTCAAAAGTTCTAAGAGGCCTCTAGCTAATGCCCTGAACAAATGAAGTTATTTTCCAACTAAAAACAAATGTTTCTTTCCTGTATTTTCTTTCTAACAGTATACATAATGTTACATATTACATATATATGCTATGCAGACCTATAATAAATGTGCAGTTAATTTTTATAAGATGTGAAATGTGACTCTAACTCACACTTTATATATGTGTGTCCCATTTTTCCATCAGCATTTCTTGAATTCACTGTCATTTCTGTACTGAATTGTCTTTGCAACATTGCCAAGGATGGATAGGCCACATGTGTAGAAATCTATTTCTCAATTATTTGTTTTGTGATGTTGAACTCCGCTTGCTTTAAACTGCTCTGAGCCCTGAGGCTTTAAAAGTCTTGAAGACAGGTACACTAAAACACATTCTAACATATGTTTTCCCTGAGATTGCTTATTTTGAGATCCAAGAAAATGAAAATCACTTGTCATACAGAGGCACACACTAATCCATCTAAGAATTGTTATCAGGATTATACTGAATCTACACATCTAAGTGAGGAAAATTTGCACCTTAACTACAGTACACATACACACACACACACACACACACACACACACACACTTATTCAATTAATTTATTTTCCTGTCAGTGTTCTATATTTTCAATGTAACAGTTTTACTCCTCCTTCATATGATTTTTCCAAGGATTTTTATATTGTGCTACTGTTGATACTTTTTTCTTAATTTCAATTTCTCATCATGTTCTTATTTCTAGTGATAAGCAGGGCTTTGTCTTGTTTTCTGTAGACTTGGCAGATTAACCTACGTGGATAATTTGTTACATGCAAATTTCTTTCACTGTTTCCTTTCCAATTTGGTTCTCTTGTCTTCCTGTTGTGTAGATACAATGTCTAACACATCCAGTGTGAGACTATATAGAAGTGCTGACAGGAAATGCTCTCATAGTGTGCACCTTCCTGGGAAGGAGGAATTTTCCCCTTTGCTACCAGCTACTCTCAAAGCCTTATGGTTTTAGTAGATGCTCTTGAATGACAAGGTTATCTTTGGTCCAGAGTTTGATGGGAATTTTTAATCACAAATAGATATTGAGGGTTTTTTAAAGTTATATTTATTAATTTTCTTTTTCTTCTCCATCTTTATTTACTTGGATATTTCTTATTTACATTTCAATTGTTATTCCCTTTCCTGGTTTCCAGGCCAACATCCCCCTAGCCCTTCCCCTCCCCTTCTCTATGTGTGTTCTCCTCCCCATCCTCCAACCATTACCTCCCTCCCACCAACAATCACGTTCACTGGGGGTTCAGCCTTGGCAGGACCAAGGGCTTCCCCTTCCACTGGTGCTCTTACTAGACTATTCATTGCTACCTGTGCAGTTGGAGCCCAGGGTCAGTCCATCTATATTCTTTGGGTAGTGACTTAGTCCCTGGAAGCTCTGGTTGGTTGGCATTGTTGTTCATATGGGGTCTCAAGCCCCTTCAGCTCTTTCAGTCCTATCTCTGAATCCTTCTATGGGGGTCCCGTTCTCAGTTCAGTGGTTTGCTGCTGGCATTCGCCTATGTATTTGCCGTATTCTGGCTGTGTCTCTCAGGAGAGATCTACATCTGGTTCCTGTCAGCCTGCACTTCTTTGCTTCATCCATCTTATCTAGTTTGGTGGCTGTATATGTATGGGCCACATGTGGGGCAGGCTCTGAATGGGTGCTGCTTCTGCCTCTGTTTTAATCTTTGCCTCCCTATTCCCTCCCAAGGGTATTCTTGTTCCCCTTTTAAAGAAGGAGTGAAGCATTCGCATTTTGGTCATCCTTCTTAAGTTTCATGTGTTCTGTTTATCTAGGGTAATTCGAGCATTTGGGCTAATATCCACTTATCAATGAGTGCATACCATGTGTGTTTTTATGTGATTGGGTTACCTCACTCAGGATGATATTTTCCAGTTCCATCCATTTGCCTATGAATTTCATAAAGTCATTGTTTTTGATAGCTGAGTAATATTCCATTGTGTATATGTACCACATTTTCTGTATCCATTCCTCTGTTGAAGGGCATCTGGGTTCTTTCCAGCTTCTGGCTATTATAAATAAGGCTGCTATGAACATAGTGGAGCACCTGTCTTTGTTATATGTTGGGGCATCTATTGGGTATATGGCCAAGAGAGGTATAGCTGGGTCCTCAGGTAGTTCAATGTCCAATTATCTGAGGAACCTCCAGACTGATTTCCAGAATGGTTGTACCAGTCTGCAATCCCACCAACAATGGAGGAGTGTTCCTCTTTCTCCACATCCTCGCCAGCATTTGCTGTCACCTGAGTTTTTGATCTTAGCCATTCTGACTGATGTGAGGTGGAATCTCAGGGTTGTTTTGATTTGCATTTCCCTTATGACTAAAGATGTTGAACATTTCTTTAGGTGTTTCTCAGCCACTCGGCATTCCTCAGCTGTGAATTCTTTGTTTAGCTCTGAACTCCATTTTTAATAGGGTTATTTGTCTCCCTGTGGTCTAACTTCTTGAGTTCTTTGTATATTTTGGATATAAGCCCTCTATCTGTTGTAGGATTGGTAAAGATCTTTTCCCAATCTGTTGGTTGCCATTTTGTCCTAACAACAGTGTCCTTCACCTTACAGAAGCTTTGCATTTTTATGAGATCCCATTTGTCGATTCTTGATCTTAGAGCATAAGCCATTGGTGTTTTGTTCAGGAAATTTTCTCAAGTGCCCATGTGTTCGAGATTCTTCACCACTTTTTCTTCTATTAGTTTGAGTATGTCTGGTTTGATGTGGAGATATTTATTAATTTTCAAGTGTTAAATCTATCTTGCATCCCTGGGCTAAAGCCCATTAGGTCATGATGTATTAATCGTTTAATAAATGCTTATATTGGACTTACTAAAAAGCACTCGGAATTTTTGCATGTATGTCTAAAGGGGCTATTTATTATTTTGAGACAGGGCTGCATGTGTGAGACTGGTCTGAACTCATTCTGTACCCGAGGGTGATCCTTCCGTCACCTCCCAAGCGCTGAGCTAACAACAGGCACTGACCACCACATCTGCTTTACACAGAGCTGGGGATGAAAGCTAGGGTTCATACCTGTCAGATAGACAAGCGTTTTACCAAATGAATACATAGACTCAACAATATCCCTCAAAAAGGGATATCGTTCTAAATTTTTCTCTTTTTTTGTAATATCTTAATATATTTTGATAAAAGAGTAAGAGCTGTTCTTTAAAAAAAAATAAAGCAAGAAAAAGCTCCACCTTTAGTTTTCTAGGACAGTTGGCATAAATGATTATTCCTTAATTATTAATAAATACTTCTTCATGGGAATTTTTTGACTACCAGTTGGATATTTCAATAGTAGAAAGCTATTAAGGCTATTTTGTTTATTGTTGAATACACTCGGAAGTTTATGTTCCATGTTTTACACCTTCCTGGTGCTTGACTATCCACAAACAGGGGTGAACACTCTGTTCAAGCAACTAGGGGTGCTAGCGTGACAGCCCCTCCACGAGTTCCCCTTCCTGTCCTCTTCTGACTGTGACATCATGACCTTCCAAGGCACCCGAGATGCCCTCACGCCTTTGTATGTGTGCTCTGTTCCCACTCCTAGCATAAGGCCTGCAGATGGATGCTCACATTCGACTTCCTGCTGGCTTCACTGAGCCTGTCCCCTTAGTGACTCTTTTTCCTGCAGAAACCCTTAGGAGGCCTGCCTTGCCTTCCTTTTCCAGGAACCATGAGTATAAGGAATCCTTTCATCTCTCATTTCTCTGTAATTTACCCAGCATTATCAGAATGATTCTTACAGATTCCACACGGAGGGCTCACTTCCCCTCAGTGTTTTCCGAGGGGTTTGCCGGGTTGCATTTGCAAAGAATGAGGTGTGCAGGGGCGGGGGAGGATATTTACATTTTCAGTAACTATAGAATCTATGGTAACAGCAACAGTAACATTCCTAACATTTACCATTTGTGTCATCACCCCTGTCCCCACCACACACACACTGATCAGTCATGGTACACGCTTACTGGTCTCAAAGGAAGACAATGAACTTTAATTGACTTCTCATGTTTTCCTGCTTGTTTCAATGAATGGCCTAATCTTTATTATTTCCTCTTGACTACTTAGTTCTCTGTTTTATATTAACTCCACAGAATGATGGGTCTTACCGCAACATTGTCACAAGTGCACACAATTGTCTGATCTCATTATCCTGGCTCACCTCACTCCCCTCCCCGGTTCTCTTCCCTTACCAGATAGTCCCGCTTTCTTGTCTCTTTTTCTAGATCCTCCATGAGAATCTATGTATTTGTCTTTCTGAGTCTGCCTTATTTCACTACAAATGATGATTTCTTGTTCTATCCATGTTTCTACAAATGACATTTAATTCTTCTTAAACAAAATAATAGTTTGTGACATTTTAAAAAAATGGGTTCTTTTACCCATTCCTTCCTTGATAGGCACCAGGCTGAGTCCATAGCAACCAATGTGAATAAGGCTGTGACAAACGTTGGTATGCAGGCATCTTGGATTGTACCTTCTTGAGTTTTGAGGGTATAAACTCAGGTGTGGTAGAGCTGACTCAAATGGTAGTTCTAGTTATAATTTCCTGAGAAGCCGCCAAACAGATTTCCAAATCTGCATCCCCACCAACAGAGTATCTCATCACATCCTCACCAGCACTTGCTGCCCTTTGTTCTCTTGATGATGCCCACTCTATGAAGAACTTGAAGTCTCCATGGAGCTTTGGTCTGTGTCTCTCTTATGGTGTTGAACGTTTTGTCATTTGTTCTTCCTTGCAGGTTGGCGTGCTCCCCTCATTTGCCCTTGGACTGACTGGAGTGTTTATCTTTCTGTATTCTTCTACCTACAAAAACATAATGGCTGGAACCACCAATTTGAGATTTCTCTTTACGGACATGAACACTTGGTGTCATGAGTTTCCCTGTAAAGACTACTTCAGCTACAACCCAAGAATATTCTCTTGGTGTTGTTTTTAAACACCTTTTTTCAAATGGCTAAACATTAGATGAAGGACTAAATGCAAGTAATAAACAGTTATGAAGGGATATAAAGTGAGTTTTTCTAGTTCCAACTCAGTTGTGGATTTTTCTTTTGGTAGTTAAGTGTATAAAAATATATGAGAGTGAAAGTGTAATATCCAGTGTGAAGTGCGACACCTTCAGTTCTGAATCGGATTTCAGCCACACAGAAGTTCACTGAGTTGTACAGTCTTTAGATCTAGCAAATTTTGCTGTGTAATAGTTTTTGATTTGTGGCTTTTTTATAATAAGGTTGTAAGACAAATTTTTAAATACGCCAAATTCCAGGCTGCAACCAGATCTGTGGGTACAGCAATCAGCATCTGAATACACAGGGTATAAAAACATCACCCAATAAGTTGCCCTAGTAAATATCTGCCTCATAAGGATTTTGGGGGACATGAGGATCCTTCCTGAAAGCACTGGGCTCTCTCTTCCTCCTAGAACCAAGACTGAACTTCCTTGGAACTGGTAAGTATTAAGAAACTGTGGTGGGGAGGGGTTGTTTGGTTGATTGATTTTTATTTTTTCTTTATTTATTACCATGACTTGTGTGAGCCTTCTGTTTGCCAGTTATCATAGTTTGGGGGGTTGTTTTACTGTATTATATTTGTTGTATTTGAGAGATGAGGCAGTAATTATACATCTCCAATATCTTAACTGTCTTCCTGTCCTGCCCTTTGGATCATGAACATAAATTTCATCAGACTCATGCCTTGTTGCCCATTTAACTATATTGAGACTCTCACAATTAAATCCCACAACATGACACCCTATCATCAATCTGCTCTAGCAAGAGTCCAAGTTAATGGCAGTGTCTTCCACTAATTCTAAACTGCATTGGTTCGACACTCTGTGTTCTCAGTTTCCAGAACATTCTCAGCCATTACATGTCTAAGACCTTAATAGTGACTATCACCCAGGGCTTCCTAGGGAAAATTCAGACTATAACTTCTCCAGGGTTTTTCTCCTCCCAACATAATATGTTTATTATTTGAGTTTCACACAATGAATGTAACCCCAATCATATTTGATTCCCAGTCCTTCCAGGTCTACTCTCTGAAGTGGAATCTTAAGGGTTCTTTGGAGAGTCAGTTGTGTTGGATGGTGTTTTCCTGGGCAAACACGTGAAGGAGTGTTTTCCTAAAGTGGACCAGGGTAAAAGACTAAGGCAGACTCGTGAAGGAACTTCACTGAAGCAGACACCGAAGACAGGATGTTCTGCTAAAGCAAATGCATGAAAGGACACGTGATGAAGGATTCTTTGCTAACAACACCCACATATTGGCCCGCCTTATACTGCACCATTGAGCTCCATTTGTTGTGACTCCGCTGACTCGGGTTGATTGGATGCATGTCCTGAGGCAAGATCCATGCTGAGGCAAGGCATGTGGAGGACATGTGATGTTTGGAGGGATAAATATGATTCAATGGAGTGACGGAGGCAGAGCTTGGCTTACTGGTACAACTACCTATGCATGCTTGTGGGACTCCAGTCTTCAGTGATCTTTGCTTCCCTGAGAGAGGCACAGCCAAAAAATTCTTCTGGTGTTCCTGCTGGTACCCTACTGCTGACCTGTGCTGAGGCTGAGGTTGAGGTCCATTGTCTCTGCTGTCTAATGTCACCAATGCTGATTTGTGACTCTACTGAACTGGACTGCTGGTGTGTTCATGGGGTGTTCTCAAATGAATCAAGCTGAGTTTGTTGACCTGTGAACTGAACTGCCAATTTCCAGACAACACAGATGGGAGTTGCTCCAAAGAACCTTTCTAAACAGGTCCACTTCCCCCTGTCTTTCCCACTACCTCTGGTGAGCAGTGGGCTTAAATGGGGGTTAAAGCATAAGAACCACCATTAAAAATAGGATTTGAAAAAAATTAAAGTTTCAACCCTCCCACCCTGTGTGTGTCCCCCACGAAAAAAAGGAAGGAAACAATACATCAAGTCCAATTTGTGTTGCACATACACTCACTGGAGCATGGCCCAACTCCCATGGCCAGCCACTTAAAGATTACTGAATCCTACCCTGCTCCCTGTCAGAAGCTACCACTGTGAAGAGTCCCACTTCAGCCTCCCTAGCACAATTTTTGAGTACTCTCCTCAATGGCTTCCATCCAGACTGTTTCATTTAGGGAGAGGAGGAGGGTATCATAGATGCGTTCAATGTCTCCCATTCTCAACTGTGAGATGCAGTCATAGATACCACGTCCTTCTTCATAACAGCCAGCAGCAGCATAGACAGTAGACTCCTCCAGGGACAGCATGGGCCCCTGACATCAACACGGCCTCTGACTGTAGCATAGGCCACACACATCAACATGGCCTCCAGCAGCAACACGGACCATGGAGGTCTTTCAAGGAGGTCCAATCCACAACACGAACCTTTCTTCCTCTTGGACATCCTGCCATTACCCAGAGCCAGGGCATCACATTCAGAAGCAGAGTCTGCCTGAGCTATAGGCCAGGCTGCTGCACACCACCATGTCGACAGTTCTAGGTAACAACAAGTCCCTTTGTCAGTCTAGGGTACACTCCCACACTGGTCGGTCGCCACCACAGCGCCTCTCCCAGTCCCGCCATCTTTCCCGTCTCCCCGTGCATATTTACTCACTGAAGTGGCACTATAAACAGCAGTGTGTCATGAAGTATTTTTTTTCTTCACAAACAGCTTTACATGCAAATACAACTAGTTGCAATAATGTAACTAGTTATTGGTCTGACTCAAGGTTTCTGAAGCATCATAAATTCTGGGTTGTTGCTAAGTCTCCTGTTATACCCAGAGGCAGGGTGACTATGTGGGTGGGTGGGTGGTATGGCTGGGGGCATTAATACTGGATTAAGGGCTCAGAAACTCAGAGGTAGGAGAATGTTAAAAACTGGAGAAGCAGCAGCATGGTTGCAGACAAAGAACAGGTCATTGCTGAGTAGGGCCAGTCCTCAGCCGGCTGGGAGGTGAGGCCCAGCAGGTCAGTAGCAGCCACTGCTAGGGCCCTCACTGGTTGCCCTACTGAGGGGAGGAGGGCATGGAACTTATGTACTGCCCAGGCCTGAAAGCACAATGGCCATATTGGGTGAGCCAACCAGGTGACAGGCAGTAAGGACACAGAGCACAGAGCAGCACTACCCAGCCACATGGTCACACTGACTGTGGGCAACAACAGGATATTCAATATAAGTCTTGCTACTTTGAATGAAAAAAAAAAAAAAAAAAAAACAAAAAACACTGACCCTGTGTATTTGTTTAAAACCTTTAATAATCCCCTTAATTTTTTGCTTAGACTACAAAAGTTAAATTATGATAAACTAAAAATATTTACAGCTCTTTCAGGGCTTGAATCACATGGAACATATAAAGTTGCTAAGGGAGAGAGAAAGCACACACATGCTGAGGCGGGAGTACTGTGATTTCAAAGCCCGTCTGGGCTACCCATAGACTACCTTAGACAGGCATATAAAGTGCTTAAGTCAGGAATTCTGACAAAAAAAAATCATTTCACTTGTTTCAATAAGCTAAGCAAAACTCAAAAGGACATATTTACACAGTAAGAAAGTACACAGAGTGAGAGAAAGTAAACTTAAATAAATACAAGATGCATCTGGATGGCGGCTCGGTCTGTCCAGCCGACTTCAGGAAGGCTGCGTGCTTGGCGGCGGCAGCGCTTTTCCTTTCTTAGCAGCCTTTTCCATTTTGATCTGTAAATTTAAAACATTTATTGATAAAATTATTTAATTATCCTAAAGGCTGAACACCCCTTGTTAGTCTCGCCTTATTTAACATAGCCACAAGAGTTACTAAGTGCTAAACACTGAAATCTGATCGCAAATGAGGAATGCCTGAATGTCTTCAATGTCTGGCTTTTGCTTCTCAGGAGAAGTTTGGTGACAGAATATTGCCTTGGGTAGACATGAACTTCAACTGTCCCTGATGTATTCCTAAATGCTTAAAATCCTAGCCTACGTCCAGCCTATGCGCCTTCCCTGCAGCTACAGAACACACCTAATTCAGCAGGATCCTCTGTGGAACACCAGTCCCCGGAAGGCTGAGTTCCTAGGATTCAAACCTGGGGAGCTCCAGCAGCAGCTAAGTCCGAGATGCACCAGCCTTTGCATGACAGTAAGGACTCCCCGTAACACAGCACACTACCCCTTCATCACCATCCCTCAGGACTTCCCGGCGCAGCCTCAATGCCTCAAACTTTCAAGGGGACAAACGAAAAATAAAGGGCCCCAAAATAGAAACAGGGCCTCTAAGCTTAAATGACACAAGTAATATCAAGAAACCATGGGAAGATAGGGCAGGGAAAAATACAATCAAATACATTACATACACTGTAAAATATGAATATATATATATACATGGTATATATAAAATGTTTAAAAAGAAACCAGCGAAGGTGCTGCTCAGCGGCAGAGCACTTGCCCGGCAACACCAAGACTGGATGCTTTCCCGAAGAAAGGAGGGATGAGAAAGGACAGGGGGAGAAGAGGAGCAAGGGAGAGAAACGGAGGTGCAACCTGATGAAATCAGTTTAAGCTTTCTGTCGAGTTACAAGTGATAAATCCCCAGTAGTAAGATCCAGGTGAGCCATCCTCCCACCATGCCCTCATAGCTCTCACAGCTGTCAGCTGTCAGCTCACTCTGAGGACTGCTCTATGGCAACACTATAGGACCTTTTCATTAGGATTACGATTAGGGTTGGGTTTGGTTGGGTTGGTTGATTTTTTGAGACTCTCTGTCTAGTCCTGGCTGTCCTGGAAATCACTATGCAGACCAGGCTGGCCTCAAACTAAGAGATCTGCCTGCCTCTGCCTCCCAAGTGCTCAGATTAAAGGCAAGTGTTACCTCTGCCTGGCTAGTTTTGTTTTGTTTTGTTTCCATACGGTCACCAGTTTCATAGGTGTTTATATGTGCACTTTTTGTTTATCCTTTTCCCCATCCCCGTGTCTCCTCCTATTGGTCCCACTACTCCTAGTATCCCCTCTGCTCTTATGTCACCTACACTCATTCTCTCTCTCTGGTTCTCCTGTTTTAAATGGAAGAACATTTGAAGTCTACCTGTTTCTTTTACCCAGGACAGCTTTTCATTTGTTTTGTTTTGTTTTGTTTTGTTTTAAAACACAATATAGATACTGCTCAGGGTTACTCTATAAGTATCAATAAAATAAGCTATATAGAGAAATGTACCTAATAAGCACTCTGCAAGGTAGGTGTGGTGGTCTGAATGAAAGTCCTCTAGTCTTGGGCATCAGAACACTCAGTCACCTGTTGGTGGCTGTTTGGGGAAGATTAGGAAGTGTGGCCTTGGTTGTGGACGTGTGTCACGTTTCAAGCTAGCTCTCTCTGCTGCCTGCGTGCAGTCTGCGGTGTAAGCTCTCAGCTCTTCCTGCCACCAGCATTCACACTCCTGTGAGGGACACTCGCCCCCAGAACTGTAAGGCCACTAAATACTTTCTTTTACATTGCTTTGGTCATGCTGTCTTCTCCCAGCAATTAAAGAGTAATTAGTACACTAGGAATGGTGGCTTATACCTAATTCCAGTACCTGGGGGATGGAGACAGGAGGACTAGACGTTCAAAGTCAGGATTGAGCTACCTAATACCTCATTCTCCCAACCCCCAAACAAACTACAACAAAACCAATCAAGCTATAGATTAGTACTCAACAAATGCTAGATTCTTTCCATCTCATTTAAAGAAAAGTGTTAAATTCTTAGTAATATGAGAAGGGAAGGGGTTGGGGATTTGGCTCAGTGGTAGAGCGCTTGCCTAGTAACCGCAAGGCCCTGGGTTCGGTCCCCAGCTCCGAAAAAAAGAAACAAACAAAAGAAAAAAAAAAAAGCATGAGAAGGGAAAAAAACAAAGTATGCCAAACAACACGGAAGGTGACAGCAGCCTTTGCTCATCTAAAATAGTATTTAACCAAGCCAAGCAAAGTGATACACACTGAGCTCCCAGCATGCTAGAGGCTGAGGCAAGATGATGGATGGTAAGTTCAAGGTATTAGCATTTAGTAAGAAGATGCCCAAAATATAAATAAATTAATTAAACATAAGAAAGAAAAAATTTAAAGACAAAGAAATAGTACTTATCAAATATCCATTTGGTGGGCTAAGGGCCAAGCTATCTCTTTCCCAGGCCCTGCTGTTTCAAATGTCCCCTCTGACATGAACAGGTGCCCTGCCATCTGATGTATGGTACTAGTTTCCTTAATAGAATTCTCCTTTCTTGGGGAAAGAGACCAAGCCCTATCAGGGCAGGGGGGAAAAAAAGTAACTTGATATATAAAGTAAATACCTCTCCAATAATTTCTGCAAGAAGAAAATAACCATGTAAGCACAAAAGCTTTCAACTGCCAAAGCCAGTGTCCACTCAACGCCCATACCAAATGTTCCAAATGATTAGCAAGGGCCAGAGGCAATGCATAGCCTGGCTCTTGAACAAGGCCCTAAAACACCAACAAAGCTTCCTAACCCTTTTGTTCAGTAGTTTTGGAGTAAGGGACAGGTACTCACAACATGCATGACCCGTGCCAGCTCAACGGTGAAGTGGCAGCTTCTAGTTCTTTGGAAAGTTAGTTTTGTCAAATGATGCTTTGCTGGGCACACAGGTGAAAGGATGTCTTGCTAAAGCAGACACGTGAAATAGTGTTTTCCTGAAGCAGACACAGGTGAGAGGATGTTTTGCTGTAGCACACACATGAAAGGATGATAGATGAAGGAGTATAAATATGACCCCACAGACAGTGGGAGATGAGCGCTGAGTTTTGGTTTGGTTGCCTTGCTATTCTTTGCTAACGACATGCATGTATTGGCTTGCTTTACATAGCACTGTTGAGCCCAACCTGTGATAACTCCACCCTCAAGAGAAACTCTCCCAAGAACTCCTCGTGAGGTTCCTGACTCAGTTTGCCTCTTCTGTGGCCTCGCCTCAGGCCTGTTGGTGAGCCTGGCAGATTCTTTAGGATTGAACTACAGCTGCCTGGTGTCTTCTTGCTGAAAGGACCAGACTGTAGCTGCTGGTTCGTGCCTGTTTCTGCCTGCCTAGAGGACTGGTCTGCAGCTGCTGCTTGCTACAGGACTGAACTGCTGCCCAAGAAGATCAAGCTCGCCCCAAAGAACTATTGCTGATCAGGTCCACCTCCCCACATCCTGATAACTTTTCTGTTCCACTACCTCTGCTGGGTGGTCAGCTAGAGGAGAGGCTGAACCCTTATTAAAAGTAAGTTGCAAAAAATGTATGCCTACATGAGGGAGAACATTTTAGTGTGAACTTCTTAGTTTTCTATTCCACTAACCACACTGCAGCAAGTTTGAAAACTGTCTCAGAAACCAATTAACCAGATAGGCTAGACAGTTATAAACTGCAACTCATAAATTTATTAATGTAGGTTTACTTATAATAAGTAACCTGAAGCATTCAGAACTAAGAACTCCACTGTCTGTCAGCAAACAAATAGCACTGGCAGGCTTTCAACACACCCAGCACTATCCAGGCCCATGGGGAGGGACAGAAGGAGCTTCAGGACCTAGAAAACTAACATTACCCTGTAAGCATGTTTTCCAAGAATGAAGACTGACTGGGTTATAAATCATGTTCCAAACGGTGCTACAAAAACAGCCTTTTAACTCCAAGTCGTCCCCAAGGTCCTTTGGCTCTCTTTCCCTTTGCTCCAACCTCCACGTGTCAGTATCCCTGCCAAACTCACACTTTGAAACTTAATCACCAATGACACTAGGGGCTGGGAACTTTCAGTGGTAGTGGACAACTGTAGGCACAATGTCATCCTGCCCTGTGTAAGATTATCCTTGTATTACTCAAACGCTGGTTTCTCCTTAGTATAAGAATCTCCAGTCTCAACATTGTATAAACATTGCTCCCCAGTTATTCCCTGATTGGTCAATAAAGCTAGCTGATCAGCCAATGACTGAGCAAGGGAGAGAATAGGGCTGAATTTCCTCCCATCGTGGGAGGGAGAAGGAGAAGGAGAGAGAGGAGATTCTCCATGGGGAAGAGAAAACACCTGAAGCCCAGACAGCCAGATCAGTACTAAAGCGAGTACTGTGGGGATTTTGACTGGGAAGTAGCCAGATTAGAGAATTAAAGTAATACTGCTCAGTTGTTGAGCCCTTAAAGACTGTTAATTTCTTATAATAGTCTAGTCTCAGCTCCTCAGAAGGCAGAGGAAAGTGCAACACACTTTATAAAATAACACTGACGTTTTGGCATCTACTGTCAGGCACAGAACGCAAACTTAGACAAAACAACAACAAACAACAACCTCAGGAGCGCAGTCGGTGTCTATGAAAAAGATGCCAGAGAGCTGCCTTCACATTCACTGCCACACAGGAAGGAGGCACCAACTGTGGACCAGAAGCAGCCCGCAAGGAACATCAAATCCGCAAATACCTTGACTTATGATTTCCTGGCCTCGAAGACTTAGGAAGCTTCTATTCTTTGTGGTATTTTGTTAAAGCTGTCCAGAGATATCCTCAAGACCAAGTTCTCCAAAAGAACTTTTTGGAACGGTGGAAAGGATTTCTACCTTTGCTGTCTGAGTGGGAGACACCTATGATTATTGAGCTCCTAAGCCTCGCTCAGCTAGTGTAACTAAGGGACATTTATTTTTTAATTTTATTTAAATGCAGACTTAATGCAGACAATCACATATAGTAAATGATTACAGCACAAATAAAGACAACTTCTATCACAGTAAAATGTTCTGCCATTTCTCTCTGGCCTAAATTGTGTCCAGGATGCCCTCTCCTGACTTCAGGACCTTCCCTGTGGACTTTAAAATTCCTCACGGGGGAAGCTGAGATAATCTTGTTTTCTGGTTCACTGCCTCTGCTCTTGCATGGAGAATTTATTTAATATTATACTTCGGTTACATGGGAACTGAGCAAGGCACCAAGGACCACGGTAGGAGGGAGAGCCTTGCTGTGTGTGGTGTTTAGCTGACTGTGTGGACTGCTGAGGTGCAGTGTGGCTCAATACTCACATAAAATGTTACTGCTTCTGTCAAGGTAGGTGGTGTGTCTATTGCCTCAAACATCTACCGCTTCTTTGTCCGGTCATACATGGGAAGTGACAGGCCTTAGAACTGGTAGGATCTGTACTTGCAATGAGGCCAAGCGGGAGATCGCCAGGCCCTATCCACGTAGAGTCCAAACTACAGATGAGGCCAGCCCTTAACACTGGAGGCCCATGCAGCAAGCATTTCTCTCCCTCCCTCCCCTTCTCCTCTCTTGCCACTCAAGTCCTTCCCACTAGCCATTCTGTACCCACTGCCAACCAGGACCACCCTGGTGAGCTGCAGAATATTAGAGGGCATTCTCCTATGCACCCTGCCCTCAGCAACCAGCCTCTCCATAGCCTCAGCCCTGACCCTTACATATTTTAATTGTCTTAAATCATGTATAAAAAATTCAAGATACACATAATTTACAAATATACAGATAGTTGATGTTTATTTTTTCTATATATCTAATCAATATTTATGAGTTTCATGAATCAGCTGGTATATTAATCCTACTTACTCGTTACTCCTTTTTCTATGTGAATTGTTCTAAGGAGGCCTCAAAGCCTAATGTCATCTGTGAGTTAAACCATTGCAGATTACTTTCAGTGATGTTCCACACACAAGGGATAATCCTTCCATGCTGCCTGTGTTTCACATAAAGTCTTATGCAAGTAGACTTCCGCAAACACTTACCCTTTCCTGGTATTGTCTTTCAAAGTAAGCCATGTCATCCTCTTCAGGTTTCCTTAAGGAAGAAATCTGAGTGCTTGGACCTACTAACATGAGAAAAAAATCTCAGTCATGAATTTATAACATTACATGTCCCCCAAAAGGAGATGGACAGAAGATAGAATTCCTTTATATCAAGTAATAACAGTTTATTATTCAAACCAGAAATGGCCTAAATGGTTCTAAATATTGAACTCTTTCTTGGCAAGAATTCCATCACAAAACAGAAGTAATTTCCCGTGGCAAACATTCTCCACATATTCCATTGGCTCCTATTAAACAAAGCTCCACGGCTACGCCACATGAGTAACCCAGAGCCAGACAGAGCTTACACCCAGCCCAAGTCATGGAGAGGCTGCAGCAGGAAGAGTTAAAATTGGAGGCTAGCCTGGGCTACCTACATAGCAAGTTCCTGACTAGCCTAGGCTACAGGCTAAAACACTGTCTCAAGAAGTAGAAGAGAACAACAGAAGACTTGGTAGGTACCTAACAAGCTGAGCTCATCCCCCAGGACCCATATGTTGGGAGGAAAACACCAACTTCAGTAAGTAGTCCTCTGACTTCCACATATACACCCACCAACCCCCACCCCAACACACACACACACACACACACACACACACACACACACACATATACACACTTTTCCAACTACTTTTAGGCTGTAACTAGAAACTCATATTACACTTTTTGAGACAATGCATAACGTTGTGCACTACTGAGGCTTTCTATTGGCAATCATAGAAATGATACTTACTGCTTTGGAAAGTTCCAGAACTAAAGTGTGTGTGTGTGTGTGTGTGTGTGTGTGTGTGTGTGTGTGTGTGTGCTCGAGTGTTGGCCAGAGGTCAGTCAGGTGTCTTCTTCTATCATTCTTCACTTTATATTTTAAGACCATGTCTATTATAAAACTTGGCAGTCCTGCTAGGTTCCTCTGAATTGCAACATTCCCTTCAAATTGAAACACTGTCTGGAGGAGAGAAGGGGAGGCTTACAGCCTCAGAGGAAAATGCAAAGTAAGCAAAAGGTCACCAGTCAGGGAAAACAAGAATTTTGAGGGCTCCAACCCAGCAGCAGGGAAAACAAAGAAACAAAAGACCACAGCTGCTCAGGAGAGAGAGGGCAGCCAAACCTGAGCCAAGCTGCATGGGGAGCTCGAGGCTGCATGGGGAGCTCAAGGCTGCATGGGGAGCTCCTGGGTGCAGCCTTCTGCTAATGCAGCTACTTTTGAGTTACCCCTGCTCCTCACCCATGTTCTGTTGGCAACCCCAATAAAAACACATTGGTTCGCTACACTGGACTCTGGTGAAGTCCTTACTCCGGGCTGTTGCCTGGGAACCAAATCAAAGCTCTATACTGTCACTTCACCAAAAAATACTCCTGCCTTCATTACGACCTGCTAGTGGTTGTGGAGAAGAAGTAGATGGCAGCTGCATGGCTCTTAGGAATGGATGGTCCATGACTGAAACCGGAGAGTCCAAAACGTCAACCGAGGGTGCCCCTGGAAACAGAAAATGTGGAAAATGGAAATCAAACATCTGTTTAGAAAGATACAAGCAACTTATTGTTTGTACTATAAAGTAAATCAGAATTATCAGCAGAATTTTAAAAACATGAAGAGCACACTATGACCCCAACTCACACAAAACAAAACACCAAACATAAATCAGGAAATAAGTAAACAGGCGGCTTTATTTTAAACTATTTTTACTTTATGTATATAGGTGTTTTGCCTGCATATGTGTCTGTGTACCATGTGTGTGCCGTGCCCAGCATTGGATCCTCTAGAAATGGAATCACAGACACTCGTGAGCTGCCACACGGGTTCTGGAACTCAAACCCAGGTACTTGGCAAAAGCAACAAGTGCTCTCAACCACCCAGCCATCTCTCCAGCCCAAGGAAATTTTATTTTAAAATTTTATCTTTCACCCAAAGGGGGAAAAAAACACTCTAAAAAAATAATTTTTTATTTCTCAGAGACTTTCCAGGCGGAAAAGTATTAGATAGTAATGTAAGTACGTCAGGAAAGAAGTTCCAGGCCCTAATACAGTCACGAAACACTGCAACAAAGCATTCAGTATGAGGTGAGCTGAACTTCTTACCTACTCCCCACAAAAACCAGTGAGCTGCTCGGAGTCTGTCAAGGAGACACCAACTAGAGTCATCTGAGAAGAGGGACCATCAACCGAGGACCTGCCTGTATCAGTCTGTCCTGCAGGTATGTCTGTAGGGGACTTCCCTAATTAGAAATGTTGATGGGGCCGGACAGATGGCTCGGTGTTTAAGAGTATTGATCTTCCAGCGTTCAATTCCCAGAACCCATAAATACCTGTAACACCAGCTCCAGGGGATCTAACACCGTCTTATGGCCTCCAGAGGCACCTGTATGCATGCAGTTTATACACACATATACCAAATACAAATAAATTGATTAATTAATTTATCTTAAAAAAGGAAATGATTGATGTCGGAGAGCCCAGCCCCTGTGGGTGATGTCACCCCTGGGCAGGCGGTCCTTTTTGGTTATTTATTCAGAGTGCTTGTCCTGCTGTTTTGTTAGACAGGGTCTCTAAGTGTCACCCTGGCTGTCCTGGAACTCACTGTGTAGATCCCCTGTCTTCTCCACCTCCCCAGTGCTGGAATTGCAGGCATGCATCCTTCCCCTGGAGGTCCTGGGGTGTATGAGGCAGAGCAAGCAAGCTATGGGAATGCCATGGTAAGCAGGGCTCTTCCATGGCCTCCGCTTCAGTTTCTGACTCCAGCTTCCTGCCGTGGCCTCCCTCAGGAGTGGATTATCACCTGTAGTACTCTCCTCAATTGCTGTCTGGGCTCCAATGCTAAGGGCTGACCTCATCTGTAATTTGGTCTCTCCGTGAATAGGGCCTGGTGGTCTCCCACTTGGTCTCACTGCCAGCTCCAAGGTCTGTCACTTCTCACACTGAATCTTCCAGTGCTGGGGACCCACCTTCAGCTATGCTCTAAGGTCACCTGAGCCCCACTATGACAGACAGCATAGCAGACCCATCACCTGGGGCTCAGCTGTCCGCCCTGTCCTCCTGGGAGCTGGATAGACTGCTTCTATATTACACAGAAATTAAGTCCCAGGCAGATAGCACCACTGTTTAGAACCCTACATGGCTCACAGCTGAAGCCCCAACACCCCTGGGGTCTCTTTCAGCAGGTCAGAAATTTTTGGATTTCCTCTCCTCACTGACCTTTGCTTACCACCCCGCTTCCTCATGGTTTTTACTGGCTTGAATCAGAATAGCCAATAGACTCATATACCAGAATGCTTGTCCCCCAGTGGGTAGAACTGTTTGGGAAGGCTTAGGAGGTGTGGCCTAGTTAGAGAAGATTGGCACTGGAGTTGGGCTTTGAGGTTTGAAAAGCCCACGCCATGCCCAGTTAGCGCTCTGCCTCCTGGTTGTAGCTCAGGATGTGAGCTTTCAGTATTCTTACAGCCGTGCCTTCCTCCCTATCAGGGACTCCAACCATCTGGAACCAGAAGCCCAGATTAAACACTTTTATAAGTTACCCAGGGGATGGAGTTTTATCACAGCAATAGAAAAAAAAATTTTAAAAAGGGTGGGAGGCAGGATGAAAGGTTTCTTTCTGTACATTGCAGCAACTTGAGGAACAGACATTAGAAAGGCCAAGATGGCAGTTCACCACCGCCATTCAGAACGGTTATAAAACCACTGAAAGGATTAGTAAGATCTGGGTTAAAAAAAAAAGAGGCAAAAATATCACTATTTGCAAAGTAAACTGAAAATCTACCTAAAACTTGCAACACTGAGGTCCTATGTGATAGAAAGAAAAATTACTCCAAAAAGTTGTCCTTTCCACATGTGCTCTCATACATATACACATGTGTGCCTACACATGCATAAACACACAACAAATAAGTATAATTTTTAAAAAATTTAAGATTTAAATAGAAATAATAAGAATTTTGTGGGCCTTCTAGAAAAATAATTTCAAAATTCCACTTCTCTGCACAGAAGAACATAAATAAATGAAGACAAAATATGAGTTACCAGCTCTCTCTACATTAATCTGCTTAGTTAGTGTGCTATTAATTAAAATATTGCAATGTTCTTATAACAAAAAATTAGGCCAAATTTCTGAAAAACTTTAAAAAGAGATCAGGAATATTCTAAGGTAGTAAAATTAAATCATAAGTGAATTCACCTATTTACTCTGCGCCTGCAGTATGAAAACAAAATGGTGGCTATACAGAAACAGACAAGAATGAGGCAGACCACAGAGTTTAGAGCGATCTCTGGGTCGCACCCAGTCTGACTAGCTGATGAACAAGAGCAGAAGTTCTCAACTTCCACTGCTGTGACACTTTAATCCAGTTCCTCATGTTGGGGTGACCCCAGCCCTAAAATTATTTCACTGCTACTTCATAACAGTAATTTCGCCACTGCTGTGAACGGTAATGGGAATATTAATATGCAGGATATCTAATACGTGACTCCAGTGGGGTTCAACCCACAGCTAGAGAACCACTGAGCAGGAGCAACCTCTGGAATCTCTCTCTTCCTCACCTGTACATCAGAAATGGCGATTTGAGTCACAGACTTGCTATCAGGAACAAGTGAGGTCATGTGAAGTGGTTGAATCAACTCTGCACACTAGAAAGCCCCAACCATCTTCATCACTTTTGCACTTGTGTTTAGGCTTTCTGAAGCTGTTGCCTAAGGTGAGCCTAAGAAAATCATGTACAGCAGGCGGCGGGGGTGGGGTGCCGCCTTTAATCCCAGTACTCTGGATGCAGAGGCAAGTGGGTTCTGTGAGTTTGAGGCCAGCCTGGTCTCCAGAGAGAGTTCCAGGACGGTCAATGGTACACAGAGAAACCCTGGCTCAAAAACAAAAACAAAATGTCATGTACATTCAATCTACAGAAGAATAGAAGAATTTGTTTGTGATTTGACAAACTAGTCATATAATTATGTAAAAGAGAAAATATGTTAAAGTATTATAATTTTGACAGATGAACACAAACAGGAAGGACGTCAAATATCAAAGCATACAATGAGAAATGGAGTACATGTGCTACTAGCATACACATAACAAGCATGACAGAATATGACAGTGTCCCCAGTTATTTGAGAAAAAGATGCCAGTTGTATAACCAGCATCAATTTGCACAAAAACTTAATTATAGTATCTCACATGCTCACAAAAGTAAATCCCAACGTCACAAAAAAAAGAAATTATGTATTAAGATAAAGTGAAGACAGAGAAGTACATTTATAAAACAAAGTATAAAAAGTGGAATCAAGGGGATTGTTGGGGGGCAGTAATGGGGGATGGATGGGGAGGGGAACACCCTTATAGAAGGGAAGGGGGAGGGGTTGGGGGCTGATGGACAGGAAACCAGGAAAGGGAATAACATTTGAAATGTAAATAAGAAATACCCAATTTAATAAAAATGGAAAAAAATTTTTAAAAAATAGAAAAAAAAATTTTAAAAAGTGGAATAAAAACCTAGTTACAAGCTTTTTAAACATAATCTTAACATCGGGAGCTGGGAAGACAGGTCCTGAGAGAGAGGGCCTACTGCTCTTCCAAGGACCAGAGCTCTGTTCCCAGCTCCCACATCTGCCTGCAGCACCAGGGATCTAGCGCCCTCTCCTGGCCCTACAAGCACCCTACCACCCAAATACACACAGAAACACAGGCACATAAATAAGAACAGAATAACACTTTTAGTGTTACAATAAAACTGTTAATGGCATAAAGGGGAAAATATCTGCAAAGTAAATAAAAGTATTAGTACACATAGCATTGTAAGGACTTGATGTAGGTCAATGAGAAAAGAGGGAGAAGAGAAGGAAAATGGGGAGGGGAGGAAGCAGGAGCACTACAACAGCAAGCTGCACACAGTAAAGTAACAAGTAATTCTGTCTTATCAGACAAAAGCTCCATGCAGCTCCTCTCACCGACAGGGATGGGGACTCTGGGTAGGTATTGCCACAGAATAACCTTTTCTCATGTGTTCTGTCAGTTTTCTATAACAATATGTTATACAGTGCAACCAAGTTTTTAAAAGAAAAACCAAGTAAGGGAAATTTTTCTGAAAGAAAAACGACTCTAAAATGCTAAGTCAGTGTAAGTTTCTGTCACTGTTGGTGCGTCTCGTGCCAGGCTCACACGTCCTCACTTACCGATGCCACTGTCATCTAAGCGCATGTAGCCTTCTGCCAGTGAGCTGAAACCAGTTAAACCTCCCATTGCCGCATAAGGAACATCCTGTCCTACAGGTTTTCCCTGGGCCAGCCTCTCTTGCCTGGTTTCCACCACAGTCTCGTGGGCATATGCGGGCTGGCCACAGGCACAAGTGAAGCAGCTGTGGAATCCTGAACACTTGGAGCCTGAGTTAAGACACAAAGGGCACACGTTAAGAGCAAGCGCTAACAGGGACACCACCCTGGGACATTTATCTTCTCCAGTCACTGTTATTCTTACCGAATGCTGAGGTCGTTAAGGGGTGAACACTGAAAGGGGGGAAGGTTTCAAAAACCAACTGGGCCCAAAAGACACTGCATTAAAAACTGGAGTGACAGAAAACCGCAGACTCTCTCCTCAAAAGCTATGTAAAAGCTGAGGACTGCGGTGAACTACTGTAAGCCAAGAACTCTGGAGGCTGAGACAGGAGGATCATAACTCTCAGGCCAGCCCTGTATACATAGCAAAACCCTGACACTAAAAGAATAAACAAACAAACCAACAAACTACTGGCTGACGAGATGGCTCGGCAGGGGGAAAGCACACACTGTTCTTGCAGAAGGCCTGAGTTCAGCAGCCATATGGTGGCTCACGACTGTCTGTAACTCCAATTTCAGGGGATCTGATGCTCTCTTCTGGCCTTTGCCAGCAGCAGGGTCATGTACACAGGCATATTTTTTAAGCAGCCATATTGGAATAGAGACCGGAATGTATAATATATAATCTTTACCTTCTCTCACCACTTACACCTGTGGATGAGAACCGAAGCCCTAGGTTTTATACAACTAATTCCGTGCTTGTCGGATGAAACGGTTACTCCACTGCTGTCAGTAAACTGCTGCTCACCTTGGGCTCCTTTTATCCAGACTGCGTGCAGTAAGAAATGTTTCCCATCTGTTTATGGATTTGGAACTGCTACATGTAGAATTTGCTGTCTGAGAACCCCCAGTCAGAAAATCCAAATTGTTTGTCAGGTTGTTGCAATTTTTTTTTCTTTTCTTTTTTTCGGAGCTGGGGACTGAACCCAGGGCCTTCTACCACTGAGCTAAATCCCCAACCAACCCTGCAATTTTTTTTTTTAACTTACAAAATCCCTTTTATTAAAAGTCTGTAAAGAATTCACTTGGGACTGGGGGTGTGGCTCAGTGGGCTTGCCTAGCATTCGTGAGTTGTTGGGATCCGTGCCCATCCAACATCAACCACCATAGCAAAAAAAGCAACCAGGTTAATGAAACTCTCATTGAAACATTTTTATTTTTATAGATTCATTTACTTTACTTTCGTGTGTATGAGTGAGTGCCTAAATTATGATTGTGCACAACGTCTGTCCTATGAATGGTTGTAAGGTGTCATGTAGGTGCTAGAACTGAGCCCAGGTCCTCTGTAAGAATAATAATTGTTCAATAATTGTTCTTTACTGCTGAGCCATCACTCCAGCCTGTTATTGAAAACTTTTTATCAGAGCTGGAGAGATGGGTCAATGGCTGAAAGCACTTATTGCTTTTCTACAAAGAACCCAGCACCCACCTGGCAGCTCACAACCATCTGTAACTCCAGTCCCAGGGGAACTGACACCCTCTTCTGGCCTCCACATGTACCAAGTACACATGTGGTACATAGACGTACATGTAGACAAAATACCCACAGGCATAAAATTAAATTAAAATAAACTTGAAAACCAACAAAAAAAAACTTTTGAGCCAGGCAGTAGTAGCTCATGCCTTTAATCCCAGCAGCTCAGGAGGCAGAGGCAGGTGGGTCTCTGTGAGATCAAGGCCAGCCTGGTCTACAGAGTGAGTTCCAGGACAGCCAGAGCAACACAAAGGAACCCTGTCTCCAAAAACCAAAATGAAAAAATAATAAAATAATAATAATCAGGTCGTGTCTAGTAATTCTTTAAAATCTGTCCCTATTATAAATTATTTAAATTCTACAACACTGAACTTTAAACATTCCAAGAACTGAATATCCACCCATTGAATTTTGCTTCGTAGCTAAATACTGACTTTATAACTGAATAAACTGTCATAAAATCCATTAAGTATTAATAAAGAACTCGAAACACTCTGCAACTTCGTTTAAGAATGGAACTTACACGCATTGCATGTGAAGCCATGGGCAGGGCTGTGCTGATCAGCAAAGTGTTTGCACCTGCAGCGAATAGGCTGGGTACCATTCAGAGGGACATAGTGGTAAGCCTTGCACCGGCAACCGCTCACTCGGCAGGGCAGATCAATGGGACGCTGCTGAGGAATCGTTTCAAAGTCAGTTTTGTGCTGCTTATACCTTTAAAAGATTGAAACACAAACACATTTGGATATTGTCAAACATTACAATTTGGTGTCTATTAGATGCATACCTGATCATTTTGATTGTTTTTATCTCTTGTTATCTATATTAATATGGTAAAAGTAACCTCCCACGTAGGCATTTCTATCAGCTTTGGTCACTTTTTCAGACTTTAATTTTTGATTATTTAAAAAGCTTCCCAACTGCATAAAAGAATAAGAATCCCTTAAAATCCTTGTCATTACAGTTCTTCAGTCAGGATGCATAGCCTCAATGGAAGCAAATGTTCCACTACGGGGAACTGTGCTGGAAATCAAACCTAAGGCATCATGTTTGCCCCGCCACTAAAATAAAACCAACCACACGAAACAGCTCTTCATAACAGGTTTCTATTAAGTCGGGGGTAGTGGTATACATGAATGATCCCAGCATTCAGAAAGTAGAGGCAGGAGTATCATGAGTTTGAGGCCAGCCTGGGCTATTCAGAAAGACCCTGTCAAAATAGTAAGGTGCGAGGGAAGTGGCAAATCAGTGGTGGGGTTTTCGCCAAACCTGATGACCTTATTTTGATACCTAAAACCTACATGGTGGGAAGAGTAAACCACTCCTCTTAAGTTGTCCTGTGCACATCCACATTGTGTCATGGTAAGCCTGGGTCCTCTGTCTGTCTGTCTGTCTGTCTCATACCCACATATAAAATTATATGAAGTTTTAATAGCTTAGTGGTAGATCACGTACCTGTGTATAAGGCAGTGAGTATCCTAGCGCACCAAGAGAGCTGAGGAGGACCTGTGAGATGTCTCAGGGGATAAAGGCTTTTATATGCTGCCAAGCCTAATATCCTGAGTTTGATCCCTGGACCCACTGACCTCCACGCATCCACACACACATAGGTAAATAAATGAAAAAAAAAACAGTGCTATATTTTATACGGGCACAGAATATACAACTAAATGAGCAATGCAAAGAGAAAATTACCCAGATAAAATGAAAAGTACTAACAAGCTCTGGGTGGTCAGTGTCTGACTACCGTTCTGTATTTTCCCCACTTTTTATAAACAGAAAGACACACGCCAGACAGGGATTTTATTAAGCAATGAGTGCTACAGAGTAATGTCTTCATTGTACTTGGGTTGGTTCTTGAGGATCAGGCTGCACAAATTCCTCACAGAAACTGACATTAAATGTTCACCAGCACAGATTATAAGACTATCACAAGTTTGCCCAACCCCTTCAGTTTTGACAGCCATCGCCCTCCATTCCTCCCTACTGTTTTTAGTCAGGGTTTCTAGGTAAGTTGAGAGGTGATCTATATACATTACTCATCCTAGCAACTGCCTAACAACTTCTGGCAAACTGCAACTCTGTAAACAGCAACTAGACAAAGAGTCTCTCAGAAACAGCCTCAGAAGTCGATGTTGAAACAGGGCGGTTCCCCTTCAGTGGATTCCTTAGGCTGAAAAGTTAAACCTGGTCCCTAAAAATAGGTACTGTGTTCAGTGCTTCTTCTGTCTTGTACTTTTTGCAAAGCAATTTGGTCATTTTGATGTTTACAACTATGAAGTAGGAAAACTGGAAGAAATGCACAGGCACCACAATACCAACAACACACAGAATGACTGGCCCCTCAGGCCTTTGCTAGGTAATGTTTTTGAACACAACAATTGGAAGTGAAAAGAATCTGTTCAAGGTATGAGGCCCAGTATGGAGGTCCATGTAATCCCAGCACAGACCTGACAGGCCAGAGAATCACCAATTTGAGGCTAGTTGGGATTACACAGCAAGTTCCAGGCCAGCCTGAGATTAATAGCAGGACCCTGCCTCCAAGACATGAACAAACTAAGAGAGAATTGAAAAACACCAATCCAGAACTCCCCAAGGACAGGAAGGGTAATTCTCGTAACTCTGAGGAGAAGTGGGGCTACTGTGGGATAAGTAGCCTGACTAGCACGGATCCATGTGATCACCAAGTGTCTACATGTCTAATAATGGGACCACAGATGCTACTTTCCTCAAACTGAAAGACCCCTGGAAAAACATCGTCCTCTGTTACCAGTGGCGATACAAGAGTTGCTCATGGTGGGCTGGAGAGATGGCTCAGTGGTTAAGAGCACTGACTGCTCTTGCAGAGGTCTTGAGTTCAAATCCCAGCAACCACATGGTGGCTCACAACCATCTGTAATAGGATCCAATGCCGTCTTCTGGTGTGTCTGAACAGCTACAGTGTATTTACATATAATAAATAAAGCTTTTAAAAAAAAAAAAGAGTTGCTCATGGTGACAGAGTCTGTGATGTTTACCAGGGTATGAAAGTTTATTATACGTTTACGATCCCTAACAGAGTTCTAGTGCGCTATGGAAATGCCAGCATTAAATGTTTCCTAATCACCACGCTGTTACTTATAGGAGGAAGACAGGTTTTTTGCTAGAGTTTTAATTTTCTAGCCATCAGAAAATAACGATAGAGTGGGTTAGAGAGGTGGCTCCGCAGCTAAGTGCACTCACTGTTCTTGCAGAGCCTGGGTCCCTGTGCCTCTCTAAGGTGGCTTGCAGCCATTTCTAAGTCCAGCTCCAAGCAGATTTGATGCCTGAGGTCTCTGTAGTCATCTGAACATGCCCACCCAGAGACACACACATACACACAATTTAAAAAAGAAATGATTCAGCATCTTACCTATGTGTGCAAAAGCACAGCGTCTCCGGGCCAACAAGTTTGCAATCCATTCCTGTGGGTGACCGCCAACTCACAAATAATCTGTTCTGTAAACGCATGGGTAAAACTTTTTTCTTGTATTCTTCATATTCTTCAGGAGTAAAAAGTTTTCCTCCATCGTCCTCACCAACAATTCTACAACAACAACAAGTACTGCTTTTAATCCCTGAGTATTTTCCAGACCAAAATTTAAATTGGTTTTGGTATGTTTAATCGAAAAGTGGCCTTGACTTGGATTTTGACTTTCAATACAAATACCTAGCTAAGTTACAGACGGTAACAATAAAATGTTCGCTTCTGAGGGAGTATGTGTGAACAATGTCTTGAGCCAACAGCCAAAGCAGGAATGCCATTCCCACGATCCCAAATATTCTTCCCTGAAGCAGGTCCTACCCCTCATTCCAGGAGCCTCCCTGTCTACCAGGAAAGAGAGAACACACTTATTTCTGAAGACAGAACAGCAGAGAAGAATCTAGACAAGTAGGCCTTCCTAAGTCCCACACCGTTGCCATGCGGGCATGCTGTGTTGTCGCTTGGTCATATCTCTCCCTGGCCGCCCATCATTCAACCAACCTCAGCACTGAGGAAAGGACTTTCTGTAAGTTTATTTCCTTTCACTGCAATGCCATGTAAAGCTTGAGTCTGTCAGCTTCCTCTGGTCAATCTTCCTTTTCTTTTAGGTACTTCAGCCATGGATTCAGTGATGTCTAAGGAAAGAACTCTTCTCTCTGCCCTCTTCCCACATAAAGGATTGTAGGTAACAATTTTTTTTCTTTTTCTTTTTTTTTTTTTTTTCCGGAGCTGGGGACCAAACCCAGGGCCTTGCACTTGCTAGGCAAGTGCCCTACCACTGAGCTAAATCCCCAACCCCTGTAGGTAACAATTTTAAGATATAACTTTACTGATTATAGTGGTTTGACTGAGAAATGTACGTTCTTGTATCTGAACACTTGGTCCCCATTTGGTGGCACTGTTTGGTGAGGTTATGGAACCTTCAGGAAGTGCAGCCTTGCTGGAGGAAGTCCACGGCTCAAGGCCAGCCTTAGGGGACTAGAGCTTCTCCACTTTCTGCTCTGTCTCTCTCAGCTTCCCGTGTGCACACAGAGTGTATCTTCCAACTCGACTTCTGCCACCACACCAGGCCAGGCCATGCCATCCTGGCTGGAACAGACTCTACCCCTCTGGAACCCCAAGCCAAAATAAATCCTCCCTTCTTAAAAAATTTCTTTTGACTGTGGTATTTTATCACATCAACAGAAAAGTAACCACACACTTACCAAGGTTTGCCAGTAGAGAAATATCACATACTCAGCTCAATTTCTCCTTTAACTCTGAAACAAACATTCATTCTTCTCATTAAAAGCTACAGCCTAAACCAGATGTGGCGGTTGGAGTGCACGGGGCTTTTAAGCCTCTCGCTACTTGTGCCTGTCACCTGCATCCAGTCTTTCCTCTCCCCATAATGCTTGCTCTCTCCTTTGCTTAAGTCCTCTAGACACACGATAGTTTCTTTAATGCACTTATTCTGAGATAAAGTTTTACATAGCCATCAAAGAACACCAGCAGATACAGAAAGAGTGTCGGACAGATGCAAATCGTTTAAGTAAGAAAGTGTTAGCATTCAAACTCCAAACCAGGAAGCTCAAGCTTTATGGCACGTCCACTGTCTCCAGGGCAACCTGTTCACCTGCTGAACTGCGTTACTGAGTACCAGCAAGTCCAAAATCCTAACTAGCGAGCCCCAGGCACCCCATCTTTTGACACTCTGAGGGAAAAAGACTGTAAATTCCCTCCCAGATGCCTCTCACCCAAGGCAGGTCAAAAATTAAAAAGTGGAATGAAAAGCGTTTTGTTTGGGATTTTTTTCGTGTTTGTCCCAGGCAGCACCCAGGGCCTTACCCTTGCCAGGCGATGGCTCTGCCACTGAGCTACATCCTAGCCCTTAGCTTTCCCCAGGCTCTCGCCATGTGGTTTAGATCTTGAACTCAGGCCTGGACCCTGACAATAGGAAAGTTTGTTTCTGATAAGGATCATTTTGTAAAACCTTCCCCCATATACGCCTTTAGATCCAGAAGCCCACGTCCTCGTGTTCCTCAAATCTTGTTGACTGTAAAGGACTTGATAATCTCTTTTAAAGGGACATATTCCATAATATTTATGCTTGCAAAAATAATTTTCCATGAGCCTATCCCTACGATATTTCTGGACAAGAGACATGTGAAAGTCCAAGGAAAAGCCAGAGAGCAAAACTAATGGAGCCAACCCTGCTCTGGGTAAGAGGGTAAGCATGTGGTGAACCTGCCATGAAGACCGTGTGCTGGCTAACTTGACATAAGCTAGAGTCATATAGAAGTAGGAAATGACCCTACACACACACTAGGCTGGCGGGTGAGCAAGCATGTGGCTGGACCTCTGATTAATGTGGAAGGGCCCAGCTCACTGTGAGCGGTGCCACTCCACGCAGTGTCTACCATGCTACAAGCAAGCAGGCTGAGCAGGCCATGAGCAGCAATGAGTAGCACCCTCCAGGGACTGCATTAGCCCCTGACCTGATCCCTGGATCATGGACTACAAGCTATAAACTGAAATAAACCCTTTCCTCCTCAAGTTGCTTGTGATCATTGTTTTTCAATAGAGCAGTAGAAACCTAACTAAGCCAGACTGACCGAGCTGTTCCATCTCACATTTCCTGTTCAGAATCCTCAGAAAAATCTAAGCATTACCCCAAAACTACACTAGTGGGGCAATATGCTGGGAAACCCAACTGCTGGAATGACTTGGGGGAAGCACTATCCATCTGGCCTTTCCTTTGTGCACACACAACCTCCGAGTCATCTGTAGCCCCTATTCTGCCAGTTTCCCAACTGTCAAAAAGAGACCTTTCCTAGACGATGGGAACTTGGGAGGCAGACGCCTTCGTCCTGTAGCCAAAGGAGCAAGCAGCTGTGTCCCCTGCTTCTGGAGAGGAGTCTCGGAAACTAAGTCCTAAAACCATCTCCCTGGGTTTGGGAGTGCAGTCCTCAGTTCACGCCCTATCCACCACTGACTGAACTAATGAACACACTGACGTCTACTAACTTTTATAGGCCCAATATGTAATTCTTCAATTGTCACTAAGAGAAACAAAAAGGGATCCATTATAAAAGTAGTTAATCATCCCTTTTGGCAAGGGAGACTCTCAAGTGGTCTCAGAAGAGATTCATTATAGATAGAACTGTGTGTCAAGCAAATTTAATTACAGAAGATGAAATATGGAATTAATCCAGGCCTCCCGAACAGCCAAGAAACGGATTCCCTGAGCGCTAATGCGTTCACCCGCCGGGTCCCAGTTCGTCCCACCTTGCTCTGCCGACAAGAGACCCTGCCGCGAACCGTAGCCCGCCCCCGCGGAGCAGAGTTAAGGCCTCACCTCCGGTACTCCAGGTACTCGTCCACCGCTTGCGCGCCGCCGGGAGGCAACGTCAGCCGCTCCATGGCCGCGGGAAGCGAAAGGAGCCCTTGCCTCGAGCTCTGAGTCCGTCTTGCAGCTGCCTGGCAAGATCCGCCGGACCTGCGCGAGCACCAGCCTTGCTGCCAGAAACTGCCCGGCCCCCCTAAGCCCCGCCCCGTCCTGGGCCCCGCCCCTCTGTTTCACTGCTTAGTCCCGCCCTCGTCCCCCTCAGCTCCGCCCTCTCCCTAGCTCTCCCCAATCAACCTCGTCCTCTCTCCTGGGCTCCGCCCAACTTAGCTCCGCCCTCATCCCGCCTCAGAGCCGTACCTCTCCCTTGCTCCGGTCCTTTCCCTTGTATCTGGCCTGTCCTATCGCTGTGCTCTTCCTCCCACTTTGCCCCGCTCCTCTTGCTGCTCCAGGCCAAACGTCTCCACCAACCCTTATGATTGCTCACGTGGCCCACCATCTACCTGGCGATCCTCTTCAGGCCTTGAGCTTAACTTAGCTTGAGTACAAATTGCCCTGCCTGTGCCCTACAAATTGCTTCTCCAAAGCCGCAAAACAGATGCTATTTGCCCCCTTCAAACATCTTACTTGTCACTACTTCATTCCCAGAGTCTCCTTAAGGACAAAAACAGAGATTTAGCTCAGTGGTAGAGCGCTGCATAGCAAGCAAAGACCCTGGGTTAGGTCCCCACTTCAAAAAAAAAAAAAAAAGAAAAAAAAAAAAGAACAAATGCAGTGCCAGAATGGGTTCACAAAATAGGGCTTGCTTTGTATACCTCTTTCCCTTTAATCCGTCTCTTGAAATACACGTGGTCTTGGAGAATTGGCCACTTGGAGCGGTAGCTAAGAGTGCTGTGCAATCATAAGTACCAGAGTTCAGATCCCAGCACCCACATAACGAACCAGGCATCTCAGACTCTTAATACCCCAGTTTCAAGTTAGGTAGAGAAAAAAAAAATCAGTGAGTCTTCCCAGATTTCGGCCTAGACAAGAAAATTCCAACCCTGAGTTCAGGAAGACACTACTTGAAAGGACAAGATGGAGCATGATAAAGGAAGCCACCCAACACCCTCCTCTTGTCCTTCTGGCTTCAGAGCTTGCTTACACTGGTGCACTTACCCATTCACAGTTGTTCCACACTTTGAATCAGTCTCTGAAGTGTGGGGGAGGGGTGTCAACGGCCAGGTTTTCAGTATTAGGGTTAGGGCTGAGAACTGAGCATAGGGCTGGAGAGATGGCTAAGTAGTGGTTAAGAGCACTGACTGTTCCTCCAGAGGTCCTGAGTTCAAATCCCAGCAACCACATGGTGGCTCACAACCATCTGCAATGAGATCTGATGCCTTCTTCTGGTATGTCTGAAGACAGCTATAATAAATAAATAAATCTTAAAAAAAAAAAAAAAAAAAAAGAAACTGAGCATAGAAGTTTAGTAGGACAGCATGAGTTTAACATGCTGAGACCCTGGGTTCAAACCTCGATGCCACTGAAAAAATAATAAAATATAAAACCAGCAGTCGTGGGTACCTGTGCTTAGTACAGGTGACAAGGAAAAAATGTTCTTCAAAGAAAATAAATAACAGGTTAAGGAAGAATAAGCAAAGACAATTCAGCCTAAGCTCTTGCCATCTGTGTTAGAAGACCAAACTATATACCTGGCTCCAATCTAAGTCTGTTTCAACATTTAAAAAGAATCGCCACGCATTTTATATAAAAATGGGATTATGATCCATTAGTAACTTAGCTCTAAGTTGTTCTGGCAAGCTGAAAGGGGTAAGAAATCCACCATTACTCGGGAGAAAAGAATACTCAAACATTGAAGCTCTCTACGGACCAGATTTCACATCCTTTGTTAATCTTCTTCTTGCTTAACAGATGATTGGATTTTTAGAGATTCGAGGTTCACAGCTACTCGAATGCTGCAGGTCAGTCGTGGCTGGTTCCCAGCAGTGTGTTTCCACTTCAGGGCTCTGCCAACTAAGTCTTGTCCCAGCCTGGTCAGGATGGTGATGATTTTGAGAGGTCTCACTCTCTATGTGAGCCCTGCTGATTTAGAGTGTACCATGCTATCAAGTCTGTTTTCACACTTGGGCTCCTCCTGCCTCTGCTTCCCAAGTGCTAGAACTGGGATGTTCTTGCTGTTGAACTTCTTAAAGTTCTATGGTTATCAGCCCTTCATTCAGAACCCTTTTTTAAAGTTATTTTTAATTAGCATACGAAGTGTTAGATTTCCGTAAGGCTTTTTCATATATATCAGTAGTTTCCGCTACCTCACCCCTGCCCATGACCTCATCCCTATTGAAACTCCCCATATCCCCTCCCTGTCCAATCACATGTGTTCTACTACTATTCCCTCCCCCCACTGAGACCTCTTTCTCTCCCCTCTTGTGGAAACTTTCTGGTTTACTGACCTCTACAGACACTCCATTTTAGGTACATAAATATGAAGTTTGAAACTCAGATCCATGTTGAGAAAGAACATGTGACATTTGTCTTTCTGGGTCTGGGTTCCCTGTATGCAATATTTTACTGTTCATCTACCTGCAAGTTTTATTTTTCTTTCCAGCTGAATAAAATCCCATTGTGTTTACAAACCACATTTTCATTATCACACAGCAGCTGGTGGACATCTACTCTGATCCTATTTCCTAGTTACTTTGAATAAAACACAGTAAATTTGCGCGAGTGTGTCTATAGTAAGATATGGAGTCCTTAGGATATATGCT
Organism: Rattus rattus; assembly: GCF_011064425.1. NCBI lineage: Eukaryota > Metazoa > Chordata > Mammalia > Rodentia > Muridae > Rattus > Rattus rattus. The sequence continues at coordinate 131,176,175 of NC_046159.1, forward strand.
CATAAATGGTATAGCTGGGGCATACAGTAGCTCTAGTTTCAGCTTTCTGAGACGCCTCCACACTACCGTCCATTGTGTGTGCACAGGCTTCACCCTCGCCAACAGTGGAGAAGGGCTCCTCTCTTCATGTCCTTGCCAGTACTGGTATTTGGTTTTCTTGATGAACAGCTATTCTGATTGGCTGGAATGAAATCTCAAAGTTGTTTTAATTTTCATTTACCTCTGCATTTCAGACTTTGAGATATGATTTTGAGGTTTTTGAAGATCCATTTGGAGCTGTTTTATGTAGGGTGAAAAATGAGGACAGTTTCATTCTTTTGCATGTAGACATCCAGCTTCCTAAACACCATTTGTTGAAAAGGCTGTCTTTTCTCTTTTCTCTAATGTGTATATTTTATATCTTTATCAAAAAAGCAGGTAGCTCTTAATTGCATGGCCTTGTTTCTGGGATCCCTGTCTTTTTTTCTTTATCCACATTTATTTATGCTGAATGTATTGCCTTGCCATGAGTTTTTTTTTCTTCAGTTTCTTCTGGGATATCTTCTTCTTCTGTGCAACCTCCTCTTCTGGCTTTGGAACAATCTGTTCCTTCTCAGTGAGGATCATCTCGATGTGGCAGGGGGAGCTCATGTATGGGTTAATTCGGCCATGAGCTCTGTAGGTTCATCGGCTCATCTTAGGTGCCGTGTTCACCTGGATGTGTTCAGTGACAGAGAATCTACATCCAAACCCTTAAGTTCAGCATTACTCTCTGCATTTTTAAGCATGTGCAGCAAAAATTCAGCACTCTTTTTTGACCACTGTCCCTGTGTCCAGCCCCACTATTTGGCCTGGGCACACCTACCGACTCCACCATTATACCGCCGGAGGGGCACACACTGCTTCTTTAAAGTGACATCCTTCAGATGCTTGGTGGCTTTGCGGATATGCATACCCTTAATGGCCTGGGCAGTTTCCTGGGTATTCTTAAAGTGAACACAAAGGTTTGAGCCTCTTGATTTGCATGATTTTGTGGGGTTTTCTGGGTCAAGGGAGTAGCGAACCATCTTCACAGGTCACCTCTGGCGGCTTACAGGAGGAGCTGGGATCTCTGTCTCATCTCCATGTCGGTTTCCATGCCAGCAGATGCTGCCTTTAT